>NC_040904.2:17439534-17741480 GCF_004126475.2 Phyllostomus discolor | reverse complement strand
AAAAAATAAAATAATATAATGTCAGTAGAATATAATATTAAAGTCCATCTGATGAGATCTCAGACAAAAATAAAGATCATGTTATTGATAGCCTTGAAAGGGGGAGAAATCCTTGTTTTAAGGTGTCAAATGGAAAACAAAAAAAACAAAACTTTGCAGACTTGTGGTCATGTCCCAGTGTTTTGTGGAAGATAAACTTGCAAGTGATAATTAAATACTTGGCTGAGAAAATTTCTAAGCAAGGTGTTAAAGGAGCCATCTCATTTCTCTTGACTACCAGTTAGGAAAATGAGGGAAGAGAAAACATATTTAAAAATAGAATCTTTTATTAAAAGAGTAGTAAAACTTTAAAATTTGAAATATTCTTAGCTTATCTATATTGTAACCAAACTACCATTTGATGAGGAGGTTAGTATGTGTTAGCCATTTCAACAGAATTCAGAATCTGTAGTTTGAGGCAATAAAATAATGATCCAGAAGATAGCTGAGAAATCACTAGAACTGCCCCACCCAATCACAGGGCCAGAGTACAAGAACCTTAGGGGCTGACTGGTTTCAAAGGTAGTGGGGCCACGCCTGGGGAACTTCTGGGTTCTTGGACCTGCTGCCTCATATCATAGACTCCATTTCCCGTACCCTCTGGCATCAAGGGCCTTGGCGACCTCAGGTGTGGTTCCAGCAGCCCTGGTGTGGCGTGGGCTTCATCCAGAAGTGCTGTGGTGGGGGGTGTGGCTTCTTCCACCTGGATTTCAAAGAACAGGAGGTCTGAGCACAGCTGAAGACTTAGGACCCAAGCCAGCTCCAGAGAGCCACAGGGAGCTCAGTTCTCTAACAGTCTTGGGGCGAAGGCCCCAAACCTGTGGGGGGAGGCTGCCCGAAACTTTAGGAATCCAACTGTCACCTATAAAAGCTGTGGAGGCCAGATGTCAGTGTGTCCAGAAGGCAGGACCTCTGCCCCAGGATGTGTAGAAGGCAAGACATCTGCCCCACTGGGCCTGGAGGCCAAGCCAAAGAGGATTATACTTAAGCCTTAAGGATTAATGTAATTTGCCACATTGGTTTTTGAACTTGCTTCAAACTTGTTCCTATTTTTTTTCTCTGTATGTCTTCATTTTTCAATAGAATTTTTTTATCTAATGCCTATTTCACCATTTTATTTTGGAAGCACATTAAATAGGTTTTGGAACCAATTCCAACATGTGTGGGATTGGTACCAAAATTATTGTTTCAGTGAACAATAATTGAGCACCAGCTGGGTTTTCTACAATTCACCTCAATTTATCCCAGTTCTGATGCTGTGGAGATAGCATCAGATGCCACAGGTTAGAGCTTCCATTTCTCAAGATTGCTTCCCTACCCCCAGTTTATGTCCTAATAGCAAAGCCAGGTTGTCACCTGTTCTTCTGATAAGCTGACGATAATAAATTAGAAGTTTCCATGACTTCCTTCTTGGGTCTGATTCCTTAATTTGCTAGAGTGGCTCACAGAACTTAGAGAACGTTTTACTTAATAGAGTACCGCTGATTGTAAAAGGGTATGACACAGGAAGAGCCAGAGCAACAGCACGTTTTTCTCAGATCTTCCCTTGAAGAAGCTACCTGATGGGTCTCCAAGAATGACACAAAGAATGTCGGCAGCCTCCTAAATTGAGGCTCCCAGGCATTTCACACTGCTGTGTTATTTATACTCAGCCTCCGGCAATTCGCCAAAATTGCTCTCTTAGCAGATCCTGGGGCAGACCCTCTGAGTTCCTTCTCTCTCCAGATTTACAGGTGCCAATTTGCCCCGTGACCTCAGTTTTCCACTGAGTCCAAAAAGTCACTTATTTTTCTTTGGTTTAGCTTTTATTTTTGTAAGGACTTGAGGAGTGACTTTTAAGTTCTTTATTTGTTGAAACTTAAGCCATAAATCTACATTTCTCACATGCTTCTACTTGAATTAATTATGTCAGTAGGTAATTATTAATTTAACTTGTTCAAAATGTGTCCTGAAAGACAACACAAATTCAAATACACAGAAAAATTATATAGAACAGAAGTCATTTTTAAAAGTCTATCTCGATGTTTCTTATTCAGCTTATAGAGCCTGCTTTTATTATAATGTACTAAATTACCATTAACATCAACCAATATTCTTCTTTAAATCAATAGCAGATACTGCCTGTCTCTAGACAATACTCATGTATGCATTAAATAATTTAACAATATTTTACTATCATTATCTTTAGCGAGGAATTATATACTGGGTGATTGATAAATAAATATACATTTTATAATATAGAGAAGAGTAGGAATAAGTAAGGGGAAAAAGATGAGATATCTCAGCAATGTATTTGTAAAAGCTTCTTTGAGTTTGTTCAAGCTTCTATTTTTCTTTTTTTTTTTAATTTTTTGTTGTTGTTAACAGGAATGAATTGATTGGGAATTGTGGAAGCCACAAAAAAATTGCAAGACAAACCTTTATATGAGACACTCATCAATATTCTGTAAGGTCAAGGGGTCTCCATGACATACCAGCAATATACTAGGTGAGGAAAGGTCACCCTGTGGTGAGGGCCTGCCTTTCAATTGTCCCTTGTTGGGCATCCAGGGCTTTCCACCCTAGTAACCTCTGGCTTATTGGTCCTACTATGCTCTTGTCCTTCTAACTACTCGCTATAGCATGAAAGAAACAATGATGTTTCCCCAGCATGGTGGTTCCATGGTGTATAATGGGCTGACTCTTCAACTAGTACTAAATACAAGATTACAAGTAGTGGCAAGCAGTGCTTAGTAAACCTAAAATGCATGTTTCAGAAGTAGAAAAAAAGGACATAAATTATTAGAGCAAAATGGTCTAAGTAAATTACTATGTTGTAGTCTGTATAACTCTGACCAATGTTATTGAATAAATATTTCCCATCATAACTAGTCTCTAGGTAATTTAATAATTATGAGGGAACCCCCAAACCAGAATTTATTTGTAGAGTTGTATATTTATTTTTACATGTTTAAACTTTAGTCACCTTCAATGTATTCTCTATTTGATGCCATACACCTGTTACAGTACAAAAGGGGGCCAAGGGCAGCCGAGGCAACATACTATTACCTGAAAGGAACCCCCCAGGTTCGTTATGTCTGCCACCATAGGAAAGACATCTCTCAATGCCAGAGATTCATGAAAAGGAAAGGAATTTTTATTCATTTGAAATAACACAAACTAAAGTTCCCCACAAATGCACACAGTCCTCCCAGCACCCTCCACATGGCAAAAGGTAGCATTTCCAAAGCCTTGTGGTCCTCTCACCCAAGCCTCATGGTCCCAACCAAGACACCAAAGCCGTGTGGTCCTAAACAGATGCGTGGTCCCGAAAAGAGAGACCCCCAATGGCTGCTGTGCCTCCATTTAAATCCCAGCGCAAATCTTCCTCTGCAGCCTCATTTCTGGCTCCTCCCATAATTGGCCACAGCTGCCTGCATTCTAGGCAGGTGTGGCCCTATGGTGTGGAGCCAATTATCTCCAAGCTCTTCTGGACCCTATTACAAATCCCTATTTGGGGCTACCCTCTTAGCTGCACCCTGTTACATACCTATTGAGACATTTTTGCCACTGCTCGAAACAGTTTTGAATTTGTTGATTTTGATGCCTTTTAGTGCTTCTGCTGTTTTTTGTTTCATCTCCTACATCAGCAAAATGTTTACATTTGAGGATTTTTCTTTGGGGAAACAAAAAGTTGCTAGGGTAAGATCAGGTGAATAGGGAAGGTGAGGCATGGAGGTCACACTGTTTTTGGTCAAAAACTACTGAATACACAGCTGAGTGTGGGCAGGTGTGCTCATGAATCACCCATCATGAAACGAGCAGTGTGTTGAAAGAGTCTTAAAAAAAATTCACTGAAACTGAACACAGTCTGTCATAACGCCAGCTGGTACACTGATACAGATGGTTCATAAAACACCTGGTGGGGAAGCCTGTATTACAAGGAGCCCACCCTCCAGAAGATAATTCCAAGTTTTTTCAATCCTCCCTCTTATATTATTATGTCTACTTATAAACAAAATATTTTAATGTATACTAATAATTTCACCATGAAAAAGTGTCTTAATCCACAAATTGCCATGTACCCTAAAACCTGTATTTATAATGCAAACATAATAACATAAAAAGAATAGAACATTCTACATTTAGAAATGCACACCACCTTATAATGTATTAAGCTCTGAGGCACCCTGTCAAAATAAGAATGTGTGTGAGCCTCTTTCTGATTGGGTACTAATAGAGTAGCTTGGTTTGTATTTTCCTAAAAAAAAGGGTAGTATAAAATTTAAGTTTTAAAAATGCACATGAAATATCAGTGGCATCTGTATTGTTCTGTAGTTTAATGTTTATGCTTAGGTTTTTCATATTCCTACTGATTATGGAATAATTATTGGGTTTATGGAAAGATTCAACAGAGCAATGACTAAACATTGACTTATATAATGTTTATGAGGATATTAGTGTGGTTTGTAAGACATCATACATTCATAGATTGATGGATACAAGCATATTCTTTAAATACAGACAATCTTCACCATGTACAGCTGTTACATGACAAAACATATTTTAATTTCAAGACTAAAATGGTAATTCCACCTTAGTTATATATCTTTCAATGACCGTATAGTTCATGCACCATGTGTGTAACACATTAGCTCCTGACACTGATTATTAAAGATATTGTATGTAATTATATTTAAAGTAAGATATTACATGCAATTACATTTAATTAATCTCTGTAACTTGTAATAATTAAAGTTCCAGTACAATTAGAAATATGTTGACATATAAAAAAACTATTTAGAATCTCAACAGCAATTATAATATTCTATAGGCTTTTCTATACTTATAGGGAAGACATTTTTAGTCATTTCCTGATTGCCATTAGAGAAAGATGAATTTTCTGTTTTTATAAAATCATAATGTAAATGAATCACCACCTTCTATCAAAAAATGTTTTCCTGCTATAGAATTAATTGCAGATATTGAACATGACCCATAATAATACATTTTGTAATGTTCTTTAGTCTAAACACAACTCACCTTTTCTGTACATGAACACTATACACAGTTCTTAAATAAACCCACACTTACTAATATGACCTATTATCCTCTGCTTCTTTTGATAATAGTCTATTTATACTCCTGACACATGTGCTCCTCTGAAAGTGAAAACATGAGCACTATAGTGGAGAAACTAATACTCGATACAATAAAACACCAAAATTCCATTTAATATTATAGTATAAACAAACATCTTTTTTATAGGTTGGAAGAAAGTTATGAGTATAAATTTTATGGTATTGAGTCATTATTTTTATATTCAGGGCCAACTTTACTCCTAGTAATAAAGTAAGTTTTTATTTATTCAACACCTACATTGTAGTGTCCAATTTATACAGTATTATTGGTTAGATCAAGATCTTACCTTTCGTTCTTAATTCCAAATAATGACTTGAACTTCCTTCTGTTAGGCAAGTCTTTAAACCACAACTTCGATGTTAATTATTTTCCTTGTCTTAACTCTCCCAAATAAGTGCATAATGACAATAAGCTCTAGTATTTTAAGACTCATTTTTATGTTAATTTTCATTACATAATCTTGCTTGTGCAGAGAAAAACCAGATTTTACTGACATTGGGGAAAAGCTAACAAGTAATGTTCAGGATATAAAGAGGAAAGCAATTAATTTGCTTGTGCTTAATAAGGGAATCTTTGTCATTCATTAGGCTAGTAACTAGCTTCTCTTCAGGAGAAGAAGTGCATGTTGTGAGCATAAACTTGGCATCCTCTCTATCTGGACATTCCAGTCAATGGAAACCAGATTACAGTGTCCTTCATCTCAGTACAAACTCACCATTTACTTTTTATTTTCCTCTCTCATGTTGCCTCTCTGTAACAGTGAGGAAACTTTCATATAAAAACAAAAAAAAAAAAACAAACAAACACTTTTGAGTTTTAAAATGTCCTTCAACAAGCACTTGACAAATGAGGACCTGAAGTGCCCAGAGATTGTGAGTATGTTTTTGTGGCTTATACAGCCAGAAAACAACCATGTGGAAGTCCAACATTGTGACTTTGAATATGAAAAATCTTAACCAGTAAATAATATAATTTGGTTTTGGTTGGCTGGTTAGAAAAAATTGGTTGGAAAAAACAGTTCTGTTATATTGTTTGAGTTTTGTTCTAAAATACAAAGATAAGTACTGATTTTTTTAAGTACAGGCAGTGATAAAAAGAGTCCACTACCCTATATTTAGAAGGCCAGATTATTATATGTCCTATTTCTTTAATGATTGGAGGAAAAAACTTAATACCCACAGATTTCTTGGAAAATGTATGGTAGTTCTAGGGGAGTGATTGCATATCTTCTCCATTATGTTCAGGAGTAAAATGCACTGCTTCAATGACAGGTGAGAAAAACAAACATGAGAGCAAAATATAACCAGAAACATGGAAATCAAGAACAAGCTGACAATAACCAGAGGGGGGGGGGGTAAGCAGGGCAAAGAAGGGGAAGGGTTCATCAAGGAACATGTATAAGGGAGGCATGGACAAAAACAACAGGGCCAAGAAGCATTGAATGCGGGGGATGGAAGTGGGTAGGGTGGTGGAGAGTAAGGTGGGGGAGTGGGGACAGCTGTAATTGCACAACAATAAAAAAAAGAAGAAAATGCACTGCTATTATATATAGACTTCTATTAAAATAAGCTGATGTTGCTCTGGCTGGTGTGGTTCAGTGGACTGAGCACTGGCCTGCAACCAAAAGGTTGCTGGTTGGATTCCCAGCCAGGGCACATGCCTGGATTGCCAGTCAGGTCCCCAGTAGGGGGCATGCTAGAGGCAACCACACATTGATGGTTCTCTCCCTGTCTTTCTCCTTCCCTTCCCCTCTGCCTAAAAGTACATAACATATTTTTAAAAGGTGAGTTGATGTTTCAAAGGTGATATCAAATGTTATGTTAAATTAGCCAATTTCATGAGGTATTTATTTCTTCAGTTTAAGGTGTATTATTATACAATTACAGGTAGATTGCCAGCTGTGTGATATTTAATAGAAATTAACAAAACATGAAAATTTTGTTATCATCACAAAAACTTTCCTCCTCAATTCTTATAAGTTACATATGACAAACGTTAATAGGGGTATTTAGAAATGTTATGAGGCTATCAATATGTCACTCCTTAAGAACATGAAATGTCCATTTTTAAAAAGGTAGATACTTTACTCCCTTGAAAGGGGAAAATAGTGCAGTTTCATGATTAATGGAGCATTCAGTTCATGAATAATGCAGAAAATGAAAGATGTTTCTCTTCCGTTATACCCATTTTCTCCACAAAAGTAGTTCTAATCTTAAAATACTCTTCCTATAAATCTATTATAGAGTCAATATGTTTTATTAAAGGTGAGAAGGGACAGGTTAATGCTCCAATGATAATTTAATGAGCCTTTAATTACCTTTGAATTTCATACTACTGTCATCAAATTATACCAGCAATTTAAATACCATCTCCACCTACTATAAAATAAACACTATCCATGCAAAATAAATACCGATAATTATAATCTTATATTTATGTTTTAAAAAGATCTATAAGCACAAGAATGTGCACACCCTGTAGTTGAAAGCTCAGTTCTATTCAAAGTAGGCTGACATGAAATGCTAAATTTTATTCTCCCTCTATTCCTCCCCAAAGCATACTGCGTTAATGAACTTGAAATTGCCTCCATATTAAGGATATTCACTTTTTCACTTGGAGTAGTGAAACTGTTCCAAACTCTCAAACTGCAGCCATTGAAAGTTTATTAATGACATTGCCTTACAAGCCTGTACAATGCACCCTCGCACTCCTGTGTGAGCACGCGAACTGGGCATTCATCTCCCAGAATGCATCAGGGACAGAGAAGTTTGCAACAAAATAACTGGTAAGTTGCTTAAACTTTGATGGTGTTGGCATGTTTATTTTTAATTTAATTTCACTCAGTCCTTTTAATGTTGCTATTAAATCAAAGTATCGGGCTCATTTAACCACAACTCTTGATGATTTCAGTGTAGTGAACAAGCTGCCCTTATCAGTCTTGTTATTTCAATATACTGACTTTGATACCAGTGCTCATGAGGTTACCCTGCCTTCTTTGAACCATTAACAAGGCCTCATTACAGCTGCCCCATATCTGCATCTTGCAAGGGTTCCACAGTCTGCACTGTTGGTGCAGGCAATTATTCATTCCTCCAAAAGCAAAATGCCATTAGGTTCTGTTCTGATAGCTGCCTTTTGCTAAATGTGAAAAATTCTCTCCAAGGGCGAGTTTATTTGTGTTTCTTTAGAAAACATAAAATTGCACATTGCAGCATCCATTATGGGAGCTACAAAATATTGCCTTCATTTGGGTTTTGATAGAAGGTGAGACTTTTAAAAAATTGAATTATTTTAATAATCAAATGGTACAGAAAATGACATTCAATTTTTCTGTGTAACCATCAGAAAATGGGCTTTAGTCCACAGGAAAGCTTGTTTCTATTCACAAAATGGGAGTTTGGAAAAGGCAATCAGCATCTCAATTTCAAACACATACTAACAATTTAACATTATTTCTTTCCCTTAATTATCTAGTTTTACCCTTCCTTCTTAGATTGACCAGGACTTCTACTGGTAGTAGTAGCAGCAGTAGTAGTAGTATCAGTAGTACACTTATAATAGGGCTCCAGTTAGCGAAACAGAGATTACTGTTTATTTCATTATATTTTTGTTCATGAATTATTTAGAAGGAATGATAATTTCCCACAGCTATTCACACACATAAGGGATTTTATCCACATATGTTGTAGTTATTGAATATTGATTATTAACAATTTGACAAGCACTTGGTTCTTATTCTGGCTGTAGTTCTTTTACTGAATATTATTTGGCCCACGCAGAGCAGTTCCCATTACTTGCCTGCATCTATCAACTATTCTTCTGTGAAATTCCAGTGCCGGTATAGAACTCTACCATCTACCTCAAAGAGCTTGTCTATTTTGCTCAGTGCAACTTTGCTTCCAAGCAGCGGAGTTCTCATTGGCGAATTCAATGTTAAATGGTTTGAGCATAACCTTGAAGTGAATTCTTTCTTCCCTTGTACTCAATTACCCTCCTTGAGCTTTTCATAAAGCAAAGGACTGTGCAATGCCGCACCGTCAGTGCCGCCAAGACCAAAGTGATAGAAGTCAGAAACGCTCTGGGGAATACCGCAAATGCAATTTCTGCCTCTTACTAGGAAGTTGAGAGCCAGCCACAGTCTGATAGAAACCCTTGGCTTTCTGGATGATCCATTTACACTGTGATAAGCACTGCCATGGAGTTAATATCATTTCTCTGAAGCAGACCTTTTCATACAGTTAACTATGTGTAAAATTGTCTTTCTTTTCTTTCTTATTTGACATATATCCCAAGTTTATAACCAGTCTGCCATGCACTCCCACTAAACAGAGTGGTATTCCTTTTAGTATTTGATTTATGATCACTTGAAAAAGAGATATGCCTACAATATTTTATTGTATGTATCTCCTTGATATATTTTTGCTATCTTTTAATTCTGATGAGCTTTCCAGTTTTAAATTCATTTTTCTTAACATTTGTCTTTCTAAAATGTAAAGTGGTTTATCTGGTTTATTTTTGTCACACATACTCCTTTTAGAGTTCATCTATTCTGCTCTGTAGAGCACCATTTTTGTTATCTATAGGGAGTAATGTACTCTTTTTTATTTGTTTTATTTTTTAAAAGATTTTATTTATTTATTTCTAGAGAGGGAATGAAGGGGGAGAGAGGGAGAGCGAGAGTGAGAGCAAGAGCAAGAGAGAGAGAGAGACATCAATGTGTGGTTGCTGGGGTCCATGGCCTGCAACCCAGGCATGTACCCTGACTGGGAATCGAACCTGTGACACTTTGGTTCACAGCCCGCACTCAATCCACTGAGCTACGCCAGCCAGGGGGAGTAATGTACTCTTAATAACTATACATTGGAATGGCCAGCACCTTATACACAAAGTCTCAGTGATACTCCCTATGTTTCTCTTCAGCATGTTATAATAGCTTTGTTACTGATAAATGTACTTTGGGAGTCTTACTACACTATAGAGTAAATTGACTTCATCATTCACGATAGAAGGTCATTATTCAAATACTTATTTTAAATGTTATTTTTTTAAAAATAAGCCATCTATGCCCAGGCTAGCCAAGGATACAAACCATATTATGTGTTAAGCTAAAAATGGAGATAATTAAAAATTATTAACAGTGATGATTATATTTAGTTTTAATATTGGTAACTAAAAATGGCATAAGCAGTTGAGATCTCCACAGACGTATGATACATGAAATTTCTGTTTGTGTTTTGTATAGCTATACTTAGAAAAATGCAGAATATAGCATTGGAATTAGTCCAGCCACCTATTGGCTTGCTAAAATGCCTCACAGATTCTACTGTGCCATACACAAACAATGGTTTTGGAGCAAGAAACTTGGATTTGAATTCTTCTGTTGCTTCCTAAATAGATGGTCAACTTAAACTCTGGAGTTCAAAATTCCCACATATCAAATGTGGGTAAAAATATGGTAATATAATTAAGAGTGCCTTCATTGGCAAAATAAAATAAAATAAAATAAAATAAAGAAAAAATCATCGAGTATAAAAAGATTTGATGTAAGTGGTTCCTGATTTTAATTCTGTGATTCTTTTGGTTTTCAGGGACTCAATTTGTCTTCATTTTTTTGTTTGCTTTATGACAATATTTTAATATTCTAACCAGTCTGGTGATCTTCATTCTTCCAAGACAGTGTGGTAATTCTAGAAGTCTATCTTTTACTTCATTGCTTTAAGGTTAAGAAACCCTTTCCACGAGCCCTCTAGAAAACGTCTACTGACTTCTCTCCTTACAGAACTGCATCACAAATCTCATGGCAATTGAATTTGTTAATCTACTCTCTGGCAATTGTTCTGAAAGAACAATAGTTAGCTAAGGTTGGGGAAGAATTAGTGTGATGGGTATTCAACTAAACTGGGATCTCTGGTGGTGGAAAGGAAGCAGAAATCGACTAGGCAGATACTTAAAGTATATTCTACAAATATAGAAGCCTTGTTGTATTGTATAAGGTAATATGAGTACATATGTAAATAACCTAGCGTTGTGGTTGACACAAAGTAGGTGCTCAAAAAGGAAGACCGAAATCACTGCATTCTACCCCAATATATTGAGCTTCTACTATATTTCAGATACCCTGAGGGCCTCTAAGAATATAAGGGTATTTAATACATTTGCTGACATCAAATATCTGATCATGGAAAAAACAGAAAATGCAGTAAAAAAAAAATGCAAGTAAGTGAACAGCCTTCCAAATTAATGTTGCAAATACTCTGATACAGGGAAACCTATATTGAAATGAAAGGAAGTAAAAGATTACTAGTCATAGATTTGGATGGGAGAGTGGAGGCAAGCTGGAGTTACATTGGATTTAATGCAATACTGGAGTAGTTTATTCTTAAAATATGAGTTGCCATTAGCTAGCAGAGAAACATAGACAGGATTTTCCAAGGAATATACATAAATAGGTGCATTAGGAGAGAGAAGCAATTGTATCAGTATTGCTGTCTGTTTTCCATTGCATATATAAGTAGCAGACAAGGGCTTCAGTGTCTGGGAAAGAGTTTCTTACTTTTAAATTGTGCAGTTCATGCTGCATGATTTTGAACCACGGGTCATTTACCTGTCATTACCTGATGCTAGTTACGATATCATAACAAAATGACAGAATATTTGCTTTAGCCCTGTTTTACCAGCTGAATATTGATAGTTGAAGTAAATTAGTCCCTTCTTCGGGCACCAAGGACGTAAGCCTTGGGTTGTGGCTACTATAGTATGATAGATGATTTGATTGTCTTATTCTCGGTTGTAGCAATTTTTCATGGAGTTCTTCATAAGACCACATCAGTCTTAGACAAGTAGACATTTCCCTCTCAAGGGGCTACAACCATGATGTTTTCATTTTCCTTAATCTCTGCTTTGAAACGAGCTTTGAAAAATCCCCCTTTTTGTTGTTAGACAAGCTATAAACATTTCTGGAAACTTTTAGATTTAAAAATGTTACATCAAAATTAATGTTTACAATGAAAATTTCTCACCCACTTAAATACTCAGTTCCTCTTCTCTTTCTCCAAAATTCAGGGAGGCCTTAAACCTTAGGAAACACCTAGTGAAAATACATGTGGATTCACTTTTCCTTTCATCACAGTTTCCTCTTCTATATACTTTTACGCTTTGGGGCATTTAGGATTCAGGGGAGGAGTTCTAAAAACAGAGCAAACTTCCTACCTAATTTGTGCCTCTTGGCTGTCAACCCTCACTGTGATGATACCCTCTAATGTGGCTAAACATTGTTGCACACATGTATGAGTCTTTTGAAAAACCTCATGTGAGGGTCTTCTTACTATAGCTTCACTTATTTTTCTCTTCTAGCCTCCCACTTCCATGATCCAGCTACTGCAGAAGTCACCTCTTAATAGCCAGACTTCTTAAGGGCTTGCCTTAATGGTTAACTTGTTCAGTAACCAATGCATTTGTATTATGTGAAGTTCTCCAGAATAAGCATGTAATATAATATATATAATTTATATAAGGAATTAGCTTCCACAATTTTGCAGGCTGAAATATCCCACAGTTTGCATTGGAAAGCTGGAGACCCAGGAAAGCTGATGGTGTCATTCCAGTTCAAGTCTGAGTCTCAAAGCTGGAGAAAACAGATATCCAAGCTCTAAGTCAGTCAGGCAAAAAGTTTCCTTTTCCTGAGCCTTTTGTTCTATTTAGGTCTTCAGTTGATTATATGAGGGACACCTGAGGTAGGGCCGGGACTCTCCTTTCCTTACTCTACTGATTCAAATGTTAATCCAAAAATGTTCTCACAGACACACTCAGAATAATGCCGGACCAAATATCTGAGCACCCTGTAGCTCCGTCAAGTTGACACATAAAATAAATCATCTCAGAATTCTTTTCTTGCTGAAAGGTGGTAGAAAAATTAAGAATCTTTTTAGTCTTACCTGTCATCCCTTTAATGTGTCTTATTTTCCTTTTCAAATAATCACCAAAAAAAAAAAGATAATCAGTTCCACTAAATACACCAAAGTACCAAACCACAAAATGAGATACTTGTCTCTGCTTTGTATAATTATTCTCATTTTCATCTTCATCAGGGATTGTCTTGGGGCCTTCCTCATATTAATGAAAAGACCATTAATTTGTATGTGATGACATCTTGATAACTCTACTCAGAATAACAAGTAAATGTGTCTACCTTCTAGTTATATTTTGAGCTTTGAAGTAACACTACAGTGGGTATTAATTCAACATCCTACACTTCTTCAGTAACAGGATCACACACTAACATTCTTTGCTCTTCCCCACTCTTAAACTCAAAGTTTAGCTATGCAACTTGCTTTGGGATGGTTATTAAAGAAGTAAGCTCAGTAGAGGTAAAGTGCCTGAGGTTGTATTACTCCTTATGTTTGCTTGCATGCTGGATGTGTTTCATAAGTCATGTTAATGCTTTACACAGTGTCAGGTAAGCACTCAGAAAACAGGAGGAGAAGGAGAAGAAAGAGAAGGAGGACAGGAAAGTGGAAAACAAGAAGGAGGTAGAGAAGGAGGGATGGGAGGGTGAGGCAGGGGAGGGGTAGAGGGTAGCTGAGGGGCAGGAGGAGGAGAAGGAAGAAGGAGAAGAAGAAGAAGGAAGAAGAAAGCTCAGGCCTGAAAATGATGTTTGCACTATTGGACATATTCCAGAACACCTAAAATCTAAAATATATGCCTGGCATAGTCTGCTTTCTCAGGATGGGAAGAAAGACTCATAGATCAGAGTAATACTGCTCCATCAGAGAAAAATCCAGATAGGAATCCTCAGTAATCTCCCCCCCCACTACCCCCACCCCAGCACCACTAAGTCCTTGGACACATGTGAAAATACCACAGTACTCAGCAGAGCCACCTAAATCCAATCTAGACCAACAGGCCCTCAACTGATTTGGAAATGAATTAGAACAAATGATTATTGGTATGAAATAATGACATTTGGAATGGTTAGTTTTTTTGTTGTTAGTTTCTTTTGTTTTTGTCACAATGTTTTTGTGACTATAGCAAACTAACAAGTATTTTGTCCCAATTATCAGGTCACAGGAAAAGATTTAATTTAGCATACTGTTATACTCAGTTAAAAGGTGAAAAATAAGATACATATCTAGCACTACTTTTTTTTAGTTCCCCACATATATGCTTACTTAAGAAGTAAGAAAATAATGACAAAAATTGGTTGAATATTTTATTTTTTAGTCAAAGATGTTCTTGCTATCAAATAAATTTGGCCTTTTACTAATTTTGACTTTCTTAGGAAATTTCTTCAAGCATCTTTGTACATGGGCATACATTTAAATCAATCCACTATTTAGATTTTTATTTTCTAAGCAAAAATTTCTGTAGTCAGAACATTCATATTTGTGTAGTTTACTTATTATTCCAGAATTATACTTTATTTTTCAGTTTGCTTTTTTCATTTAAGTGTTACATTTATTTTTTAAATTTAACATATTGGTATTGTGCATAACACGGAACATATTCAGATAGACATTTTCCCCATTTGTAATTTTCAATTTAAAAGATTTAGATAAATTCTTTAAGCAGAACTTAGAAATTAAATACATAATTAAGATTAATAGGGTTATTAAAGAGAAAAATACATTTTAACCAGCAAAACAATATTAACCTCAAAGAAATAATGTTTTTATTGTGTTTTACCCAGTTTTTCTTGAGGGCAAAGTTTTTTTTTTTTTTATTTTTCAGTTCTGTAGAAATTGAGATAAATACCACAGAGGAATACGGGCTTCATAAAGTAAATTAACCTCCACTTGTGGCTCTTGTTTTACTTCTGAAATTCTGAGACATTTTAAATAGAACACACATTACTTAATTTTTTTTCCTCAAAATTATTTTGAAAATGTGTTTCTTGTATGACCCATCAGTGTAAAATATAATTTTCTGATATCATAATGGATAAAATAAATTTTGGATTTCCTTCATAGGTAAATGTGTGGAGTCTCCATATTGGAAGATTTAAAGCTATTATGAAGTGATACTTAAAAATGCAAGCATACCATATAGACTTAAATATATGTTTATCATGTATGCTTATGGAGTTATATTTAGGAATTAAATAAAAGAGAAACTGACTGACATTCAAGTGAAACAGAAATCTATTCAAGTGGCGACATATAAATTTCACTAATGATAAAATAAAAATCAATTTCTTACAATGTGCAAATTACTGAGACTAAACCAGTATTAAATTGTCTGTATTTATTAAATAAGTTGAATTTGTAATTAGGAAATTCTCCTAAAGATAAATGTGCAGATACAGATACTTGTACCTGTTTTCTTTTCTAGAAAATAAAAGAACAGAAAATATTTCCCAATTCATTTTATAAATCTAATGTTATCCTGATTCCAAAATCAGAGAAGGGAAGTTCAAAAAAAAAAATAAAAGAAATATAAAAATTACAGACCAGCATTCTTCATCAACATAGATGGAAAAATGCTCAAAAATATACTGCCAACAAAGTTCATCAATACATAAATAACTATATGCTGTAAGTGGCTTTTATTCCAGAGATGCAAGGTCAGTTCCGTATTTAAAATTAATTAATATAATTTGCCACATAATAAACTAAATTAGAAAAATCACATAATTATATCAATTGATATCAAAAAATATTTGACAAAATTGACACCAGTAGTGGTTAAAACTTTGAGTAAATTAGGAAAAGGAATATAAAGTTTCTCAGTTCTTTAAATTACGTTGATTAAAACTAAAGATAATATATTTAATAATCAATGATTGACAGCTTTTTTTTTTTGTGGGGATATTTGTTGTCAAATCTGTTACTCTATAGAGTCCTGGAAATTATAGGCTAAACATTAAGGCAAAATATAGTATATGTATTAAATCCCCAAAAATGAACACAAAAATTTCAAAAATTGCTAAGTAAGCTAAGGTCAATATACAAAATCAGCTATATTTACATATATATTAACGAGTATATGGAAACCTAAATTAAAATCATAGCAGTTACAATTGCTCAAAAGATGAAATACTTAGATATCAACATAACAAAAGATATACAGGTTTTATATGCTAAAAACTACAATTTTGTTTTCATTTAGTTCAAATGAAAGAAATCACAATTTAAATAATTGTATATGATACTCCATGTTTATGGATTAAAAGACTTATCACAGTAAAGATTACATTTCTTCCCCAGTTGACCTGCAATTATTAAAAAAGGAAAATATAACAGCGTATTCCCATATTTAAATAAATAATACAAAACAAATAAATGGTTTTATTTTAGAATTGAGTAGAAATTGGTCATTCCTTAAAAACCTAAGCATGACTTTACCAGACAACCCAACAATTGCACTCCTGGCATTAACCTAGAGAAATGAAAATATATATTCATACCCAAAACCGTGCCTGAATGTTCACAGTAGATTTATTTACAACAGCCCCAAAATGTAATCTGTTCAGATGTTTTCAACAAATATATGATTAAATGAACTAACACATCTATATTACACAATAGTAGAGGGCAATAAATAGGTAGTGCAGTCTACACAACAACTTGGGTGCATCTTTAGAAAATCCTATTGAGTGACAAAACTCTATTCTAAAATGTCACACTGTTTAAGAATTTATTTATATGACATTCTCCATTCCCCCACCCCCTTGCACTAAGGTGAAGGTGGCTTTTATGTACTCTCTTGGAACAAAAAAGAGGGACGTTTTCTTACTGCACACCAACCTAAGGGAAAGGTGGTGTGTCCCAGAAGATGGGGCTGGAAGAGCAAGGGGATCATTACTGGCCTTCCGTTGCATTCATTCCTCTCAAGTGGCAGCTCCTGCCTCAATGGAGGGAGGCATCTGGGGGTGTGCACAAAGTGAAAGGGGAAGGCATGTGCTGAGGGATTGAGGAAAGGGGTTGGGTGGCCAATACTGCCCTTGATACCTGCCCAAGATGATACTTGCATAAGGTCGGGGATGTACCATTGTCCAATCCTACGGCTGGTCCTTTAAATGTCCATCTCAAACTGAGACCCTTTGCTGCCTGCTGGTTTATCTTCTGCTTTCTTGCTTGGCCACAGTGGAATTCCTACCCTCCATCAGCAATTTCTGGTCACAGATGACTTTCCAGGTGGTGCTACATGTCCAGATGGCAGATGCACACTTTCACAGAGGCTGGCAGAAGTGGACAAAAATAAAGACTTCAGAGGAACTACTTTAAAGACTGAGATAAGTTAAAAATTAAAAAAGTGAAGAAATATGTACCCTGTTAATGTTAATCAAAGAAAACTAATTAATATCATATGAAGCAGGTTTTAGAGTAAAACACAAAATTATCAGTGATATAGAAAGATATTACATTATGGTACAGTGGTTAACTTTCCAAGAATACATACATATCCTAAAGGTATATATACCAAACAATAGTGTCAAAATATAGAATGCAAAACCTGATAACAGTGCAAGGAGACATTAACAAATTCACTATTATTGTTTGAGACTTTAATACTTCTCTCAATAACTGGTAAATTAAGCAAGTAGAAAATCAGTAAAGATATAACTGATCTAAAAAACATCATTAATCAATTTCATCTAATTGACATTGATAGACTGTCCAAAGTGGAATCTACCTTCTTATCAACTTCACATTGGACATTTACTTAAATAAACCATGTCTGGACTACAAAACACACCTCAAGAAATTGAAAAGAATGTAAATCATGCAAAGTATGTTCTCAGACCAAAATGAAATTAAACTAGAAATCAATTACAGAAAGACAGCTGTAAAATATTTGGAGATTAAAGAACACAATTCCAGAAAACAAATGGATCAAGAAGTCTCAAGAGAAATTAGATATTTTGAACTTATTAAAAATCAAAACACAACTTATCACAATGTGTGAGATGCATTGAAAACAGTGCATAGTGGGAAATTTAGAATATGTAATGCACATATTGAAAAAGATGAAGAATCTAAAGCTTCCACTTTGAGAAAGTAGGGAAAGAACCATTTAACCCTATGCAAGTAGAAGAAGTAAATACAAAAGAATAAAGTTGAAAGCAAGACACGTTTTCTCTAATCTGAGTCAATACAATGAACTTTCTCACAGTTGTGAAACAGGCACTAAGAGAGTTAGACACTTGATTTTCCTTTCACTACGAGAGCTGGAGAAACACAGCAGGTCATAGAATGTGTGTAGAGAAACACAGAACTCTCTGGGAGGTGCTTCAGGAAGTTAAGAATGCACATTGACAGCTTCCAGGTCCTGGCTTCTATTCCATTTGAGGTTCTACTGAATACTTCCTCTCAAACTCCCTGAGATTCCATATAATTCCACCATAGAACCTTCTAGAATTTTACTTACATTATTTCAAGTTTATTTGTATTTTTTGCAAACAAGAGAAGGATTGACTAGACACAATGCTAAGAAGTGTATTGTTAAAAAAGGATTTGTCTTGAACATGAACTTCACTGTTTTTCTTATAACTACCAGACGGTATAAATAGGTTTGGGCTATTTGGCATCACCCAATGCTCATATTCTTTTCCTTATTTTAAATCAAATACTCATTAGTATTATTTTTCTTATTTTAAACCAAGGGCTTATATTATTTTTTAAAATACCCTTAATTAGAAAGTAGAAACATAGATTTGGAGAATATGTGTGTATGTGTGTGTGTGTGTGTGTGAGATATTCTTTATTTACCTGACAATATGGATCAAATTTATTTTTTGATATTTGTCATGAGATAACTAGTAACTTATACAGTGATATTCAGAAAAAAATTTAACTGGAATTTCAGAGATCTATATTGATAATATATTTTTCTTTCTACTATGTATCCAAAAATATTTATATCACTAAACAGTTTCAACTTATTTCTTGGTGCTGATAGTGACTAAGTTTATTTTTGCATGAGATTATTTGTCAAATCACATATATCAATATGCAAATACATATATACACACATGCAGATATTCATGTATTATTTTATTTTTTTATTCTGTCTTTTTAAATTTAAGGTCCATTGTAACCCTCTGAAATTATAAATTTGTGATGTTTTGATCAAAATCTTTAGAACTGTATACTACTATCATTTTGAAAGGCAAGTACAAAGTACAACACAAGCTAGGGACAACCTATATCTTCAAATAATACCTTTCACTACAGTGTACAGAGGTTTCAGAGCCTTATGAAAAAAGCCCTTAGCATGACATGTATTCTTGATTACTTTTGTTTAAACAAATGCTTTGAGAGCATCCCATTTCATGTTCTGGCCAACTCGTTGATTAGCTTAGAGTTAATCAGTTCTATCTTCCCTCTTTTACTAAGGTAAAATTGTTTTGCAGTTCCTTTTCTATAAAGGACATTGGTATCATGGCAGTTCATTTTCTCTGGGGATGCTCTTGCAATTTTGCTGTGCTAAATGCTTCCACTAAGCACTTAGTGAAGGCTGAGGTCACCTCTCTTGTTAAAGAAGAAAAATTGCAACCCTTTAACTCAAAGTTTCCCAAAGTGCAGTGTAAATTGTAATTACAACTAGAATTAATTCTTGAAATGATGTAGAAGTTTTATCCTTGGTAACTATTCCTATTGTTTAGTTAGGCAAATATTCATTTGAAGCAATATATTATGACCCAAAGGACATTCATTTTATTCTACAATGCCTTATAAAACATAGTGATACAGTATAAAGGAATCACATTTCTTTCTGGTGTGGGGAGATAATGCCATGTTCCCGGTAAAGATATCTTCTGTGAAAGTAAGTGTAAACTCATTGCTAGTGTGAGAATTTCCAGTAATTGATAGTGTAATACTAAGTAGGAAAGCTAATTCCATTGTTGATAGCTCCAAATAGCAGCACTACTATCATAGGTGGTTAAAATGTTCGTTTAAATTTATGAAATCTATGTCTTGCTTAGTGTTCCGCCTAGATGCGTTTTATTAAAGTTTTATATTCCTAAATTCATATGTTGATTTAATCATATGACACTTGCTTTTTTGAGAATGACTTTTAATTTCTAAAGCTTCATGTCTTAGTAATGATTAAATAAGACACTGTGAAATAACTGCAGTGCAGTACATAGAAAGTAATGAATTGGTTTTATTTAACTTGAACGCCTACACACATTAAGAGATGTAGAGATTAAGGCTCCTCTTTTGTTGGCAAGAAGGAGATTCTTCATAAGGTGAAGATTTTATAATTAGAAAATAATAAAGAAGAATGTCTTCCAAGAGCTGAACTTTTAAATTATTATAATTATATCACATTGAATGGATGTATATTTTAAAATAAATAATCTCTCCAGCAACTGGTGTGGATTCTTACTTGTTTGAAGCAATTAAAATATATAAAAATAAATGTCCTATGGAAAAGGAGAGCTATTGAACCAGAAGATCATAGAGAAAGAAATATTGAAGCAAATAAGAGGAATTTTTAAAAGGAAATTTTACCTATAGACTCAAGCAACTACACTTTGTCTCATTAACTGTCCTGACCTGGTTGACAATAAATAAATAATCTAATTCAATTCACTTATGTCAATGTGAGCCAAGCAATGTATTGTTTCTCCAGGAGAGGATCGCTTAGTCATATGCCTGCATGTATTTCTGTGTCAGTGAGAATTACTTCTCATTTTTAGGAAATGACATTTTTATTTTACAAAGGTTTATTTTGAAATTTATTGATATGATTTTCTTCCTTTGTAAAGATCGTAACATTTTTGATGCTGTATAAAAGTTAGGATTGATGGCATGAATGCAGATTTTGGTAAATTTGCCAGAATAATTAATATTGCATATATGACTTCCTCCCCTCACACCACTTATGTGAACAAAGGCAATTAGTAATATTGGGGAAGGTAGTCTCCTGAATAGAGTCTTTCTGTGACTGGACTGCATAAGGATGGCCTTGGACCTGGAGCACTTCCTTACCAAGGGAAAGGAAACCCTCACACCCTTCGTTGGGCTTATCACCTTGTATAGAAATATCTTCCCTTGTGTGAAACTCAGTGTATTTTCCTCTCTTCTGCCTTTAGCCATCAGGCATGTCCCCGGCTTTCTGTGTTTCATATCTCACTGGAGGTGAGCTGGGGTATTGCAACTGCAGTGCAAAATGAGGAGTGTGTAGCTAGACCACCGGCATTGCCTGTGGACTGGCCATGGGGACCAGATGATGCATCACAATGGGCTGGATCTTGTGCACTCATTCTGTGCCCTTATTGTCAATGCATGCTGTACCCTAGAGCCTGATATATGTTGTATCTGTTCTTAGGGACCCTGTATCATGCACTGGTCTCTTTCTTAGCCATTTACTTATCTGCCTTTTAACCATGGCTGCAAAGCTTGGTCACCCAGCCAATGGTGAAACAATCATGCACCTGTACACCTAGCCCATCAAAAAAATTCACCTATCATCTTATACACACACCATGACCAACATTACACAAATTTTTTCTCAAAACTAAAGGAGAAAAGGTAACTTAGTAAAATGGAACATTGATATCGGTACCTTACTAGCTTTGTTATCACTTGCTGATCTCCCTCATCAGGTATAGTAAGGTGATTTCAATTCCCAGGATTGGTGTCTGGGAAAAAAGCTGGGTTTCCACACAAATCTTCACAGTGGAAATCAGACATATACCTAAACCTTGGGATCTTAAAACCTATCATGGGTCGTATAACTAAGGAAGGCTACAGGGACCACACATTGTCACTTGAAAACATTTTTGTAAGACGTTTTCTAGTAAGAAAGAACAGTCTATCAAAAGGATGATCTAAGATTATACAATAAACACTACTGAGGAAAGACATGGGAAAAATATGCATAAGTCCCAAAACACATTGACTGTTTCAAAATTATTTTTTAAAAAATATTTTTTAAAAATGATTATTTTTAATAATTATTATTGTCAAATAATGGAAGGTAAAATAAAGCGGAAACAGAACTCAGAAAATTTGGTGTTGGTAATACAGTGCTTTGTATTAGATTTTTGGAAGACATTTTGTCTGTCTTTATGACGCAAGGGCACAGACAATGGAGAGAACGGACTGTGGGGGTGGGGGTGGGGTGAGGTGGGGTAGGGGTGAACAATGGGCAAAAGAGTTGGCCAACTGTAACTGAACAACAGTAAATTTTTAAAAAAATACATGTTAAAAAAAGAATAAAAAATAAATAACCATAAGCATTTTTAATTTTAGACTTTGTCAGATCAGGCATTCAATTTAATGTTTTAGGTAACTATTAATAAATGATAGAGTGCATAATTTCCAAACCAGAACAAAAAAAACAAAAATGAACTACAATGATAACAAAGAATCACCCTCAATCAACAAAAAGAAGTCAGGAGAGGAAGAAATAAGGGGACATAAGTGATTGTCTTAGGTCTGATTCTGCTGAAGCCCTGTGATGAATATTCTGTAAGTGATTTTTTTTTTAAACCAAGACATAAAGAAGAGTATGGAATCAAACAAAGATGGGATTTCAAGAAAGGTTTTGCCAAGGGTATCTTCAGGACATGCCTTCACCAGGGCTTTGTGGTGTAAGTTATGTTCAAATATATGCAGAGCTAAGGAAAGCTGTTATATTCTTGTACCATCAGGTTTTGGTGAAGAGTTGCCCAAGGAGATGTGAATCTCAGGTGACCCAAGCTCTTCCCCAGCAGGCCAAGTGTGGTCCAGCAGCCGAAGCACAGCCCTCCAACTATGAACTACAGAGGCAGGTTGTGGACAAATCCAATGGCAGATGTAAATGCTAAAAATATCTAAAGCAATCTGGCCAAGGTTACAATACCATCTGCTACAGCCACATATAAGGAAAGTAATACATAAGCATATAAGCAAAATAATAGTGTTTATACATATTTAAACCCACTGATAACAATGAGATACAAACAGACTAAATTATAGACTTACATTTATGGTGTGTATCTTAATTGAATTACTATATTTATAATGTGACCCTATTGTGATATATATCCTTAACATAAAACAACTTTCATTTTCTATCATCCTATTTGTATGTCACTTTCTCTTTTCCTTGCCTTCTTTGGGATTGTTTCTGTTATTTGTTTTTCCTTTCATAATGTGTTAATTAACACATTCTTTATGGTTTACTTAATGATTATGTAGAAATTTTATCATGCCCTATTTAGCTATTAAAGTCTAATAACAATGAGCCCTTCTACCACTTATTGAAAGGGCATGGTCTTAGAAACCTTTCATTCTCCTTCACCTTAAACCTCCATACAATTTTATGCATACTGTATTTCTGTACATATTCAACCTCTACAGAATTTTATTTTATATAGTCTGAAATAATTTGTATTTTCTATATGTTTATTCTATTTTTTTTATGTTCATTGCTCTCTATGTTACTATGTTTCTAACTTGTTTCACTTTCCTTTTATTTCTGCTTCTTAATTCCAGACCTGTTACTGAATAATTCTCTCCAATTTGGGTTGGAAATACTTTTTATTTTTCTTCATCTCTAAAACTTTTTTTTTTTGCTTATATGTTAAGCAAGGTGTGCGGACATTTTCCTTCAGCAGTTTGACGACATTACACCATTCACTGACTCATGTTTTTAGTTCCTAATTTCAGCAACTCTATCACCAGTTTTGTTATTTCTTTGTTGAAAATAATATGGCTTTATTTTCTGTCCTTCTCATAAGATTTGTGTTCATTAGGTTTACTTATGTACCTAAGGATAGTTTTTCTTTGTGGTTATTCAGCTTGATTGTAAAAAGAACTTATAAAATCACTTATTATCTTTCATCATTTTTGAAAATTCTTAGCCTCTTTCTCTTCAGTTATTCATCTTCTGTCAGGTTTATTATTTCTTCTTCTTGAGCTCTAACTGTAAGTATGAGCCATATTATGATAGCTAAACACAGGGACAGGGACCTGTTCATCATATTTACTAAATGTGAACCTGGGCTTTTTAGCTTACCTTTTATGATGTTAGGTAATCATTCGTCTGTCAGATCATTCACCTGTCAGTTTCCTCATTTGTAAAAAGAAGATATTAATGCTACTCATATCATATAACTGAAGTGAATATTAAATGAGAAATATAAATAAAGTATGTAAGACATACCTTTTGTTTTCTCTTTAGTCTATTTTCTTACAGCTTCCTGTGCATCAAATAGGTTGAGAATAAAATAAATTGATCTAACTAGCATCTTCATTTAGTGCACTCTTATTGCCTGTTTTCTGTGGAACATGTAGTCCAATAGTCATTGCAATTTTATCATAATTGCGTGTTACTTACCTCAATGTAAATGAACTTTCTTTTAAGAGACGAGCTTATAAAATATGATTATATATTCTAGACTATTCATAAAAGTAGTTAGTCAAAGAAACAGATCAAGTAAATAATGGGAAATTGTAAAAAGCGGGACAGTTGTTGGGGTTGTGATAATTGAGGTATAATGAATTAACAAGATATAAAAAAATCCAGTGATTCTTCTAAAACATATTTTATTTATTTTATTTTAGCCTGAGGGAAAGGGAGGAAGAAAGAGAGGGAGAGAAATATCAATGTGTGGTTGCCTCTCATGTTCCCCCTAATAGGGACCTGCCCACAACCCAGGCATGTGCCCTGACTTGGAATCCAACCAGTGACCCTGTAGTTAGCAGGCTGGTGCTTAATCCACTGAGCCACACCACCCAGGGCAAAAATTCATTGATGCTTAACATATTTAAAAATTCTTTTCTAACCCTTTTGTGTCTAAATACAAATAAAATATACGAAGATTCAAATAGAGTAAGTTTCTTAGATTAGCTTTGGAAAAAAATTTTCTACTGAGTGTCAAAGTTCAGAAAGAAAGTATAAGTTTTTCCAATGTGTCTGCAAAATAAATTTTTAAAAAAAAACTCTTCTAAGGTTTCCAATGTACTTTAGTACATTAGCAAAAAAATTTTGAGTGGTAAATGATAAAACAAGATTACTTTCAAGTAATGGAATTTTTCATGTCTTCTTCTTTGTAACACATTACCTACACTCTCATCATTTCCTGCTTAGATTTAATTCTCAATATTCAGCATTATTACTGAGTACATTATCCTCAAGAATAGGCACATTGCTTTGTTATATAGTCACTGCACTTGAGCTTATAGTGTCTGAAATACCATGTCCTGTCTTTTGTTAATATTTTCTAATAACTATTTTTCCTAAGAGAGAAGTTTTATGTGTGCACTGCAAACTCCCTAAGAAGGTTAATTTAAGAACACAAGAACAAATTATGCCATGCTCACTCAGTTATTATATATTTTTATTTAAATGTCTTTTTCTTTGGTCTACATCTAGGAAAGAAACTCCAAAGACAAAAAAAAATTATATCCACAGATCAAGGCATCAGGTGCAAAAAAAAAATAATTTCTTAAGGAAATGCATTTTTTCAATTAAGACATGACATATTTAAGTTCTAGGTGCTCTGTGAGAAATAGGATTTTGTAGTATTGCTATTTCTAAAAGCATGATATTTTCTTGATTTAACATTATTATCAACCATGTCTTCTTAATGATCTGTAAACATTCTAAATAAGATTCTTCATAAAAAGCTATATTTTTATGTTTAGAGTTAAATTTGTAGCCATTAAATTCAAAGTCCTCTCTAAATGTCACAGCTGGTTCTCATTTAGCACCCAGGAAACCTGGCATTGACATTTTTAAATGTAAATGAATGTGCGTGTGTATTTTTATTAATGTGAAGTATCAGGAGAAAGAATAAATGAAAGGTTGGATTCAAAGAGCATATGCTTCAGTGTGATGAATATATGGCTGTTTGACTTCTTGGGATTGCTACTGTGTTCTGTTTAGTAGACACACTTTTCTACCTGGGCCTGCTAGGATTTGATTTTATCAAGTTGACAAGCAATACATTTAATTTTGGATATGACTTTTATACCTATGTAGTTATACATTTCATTTTTCTTAGTTTATTTACATTTCAGTCTATTGCAAAAATGGAAGGAAACTGTTAAATACAGTATCTATTAAAATAGTAGATATAGATAAAACAAATACACAAGAAAAAGCAAAGTTAGAAAGGTCACCTAGTAAAACTGCTACTTCACATGATTTCAGGTTGTGTTCTTATCGTCTCCCTTAAGTGAATTTTGGTTAAGCCATAGTCTTTCATAGACAGGCCAACATGTTCTCTCCAGTGACAAAGTTGAGAAACAAAAGAAGGCATCGATTTTTTTCCAAGATCATAGAGGAATCACTGTCTAGCCGTGGTTTTTATTCTTTTTTCCAAAGTTCAACAAAACCCCATTTTAACAAAGGTCACCTGCTATTTTTGTTAGTGGTTCTTTTGTGAAATTAAAGATAAGGCATCACTTGGCATCATAATGTAAAGAATACAGTTTCTAAAGGTAGGCAGAATCTTCACACATATTTCCTCTGAGCCTCACTTTATTTATTCATTGAAATAGTACAGCAATACACATATCTTTGTGTGATGAAACTAAGGTAATAAAAGGTATTGTACATGAAACTCCTTGCACACAGTGGATGCTCACTAAATGTAGTTACCCTTCTTCTAAAACAGTCATTCACAATTTGCAACTAGATGTTTCTGTGGCTTTATTTATGTCATCATTGATGCTATGTGGTTATTGAAATTGGGTGCAAAGACAGGTTTTAGTTTTATTAAATGCAACAAATTCTTGCCCCTGTCCTTATAGTTTCCTTTTTTATTCAAAATTAGTTTCTTTACATAAGCAGTATCTCCAGTGACTATATTAATCTTTACCTGGCTTTAGAGTTGTTTTAGCTTTTAAAAATATATGTGTACAATTATATTTTCCTTTAATGTATTCCTATTTTTGCTATCTTTAAAGGAACTCCTTTACCTTAGCTGGTTTCAAAAGAAAAAAAAATACAAATACCTTAAACATACAAATTAAAACAGATACACAAAAGTATCTGATTTAGCTGTAGCTTACTTACTCAGAATAAAGTCTGTTATTATAAGTCATATGGCTATGACTTATATGTACAGGATGTGGGTGTAAATTTCCATCACAGGGAGAGTCAGCAAATATTTTGAACAGCTAAACAATATAAATAGAAGAATAGACTAATATAAACATAGTTAATTTTGTAGTTTGCTTAAAATAACTGGTGAGTTGCAGAGGTATAAGGAAGTGTGTACATGTCTGTTGAAAACATGGTAGGAATGAGAATAGTGGAGAGATATAGGTGATTGTGAATAAATAAGGAATTATTTTCTTCAAAATTATAAGTCTTAAAGAGAAACTATGTATTCATAACTTTTAAGTAATAAAACTTTTCTTCAGATAAATAACTAAGTAATAAAACACTTTAGTGTTTTCTATTTTACTAATTAGGTAGCTCTTTTATTATTTTATGAATTGAAAATGTTCCCCTATTTAGTATTTAAATTTGCAATATTTAAAAAGCATTTTATACTATTATTTAAGTTTGAAATTATAGTAAAAAGGATGGAGAAATCTCGCTTATAACTGAGGAAAAGTCTCTCAAATGACATCATATGAATTTCATGCTACATTTTATATTTTTAGTTTCAAAATAAATTCATTTGAGTTTATGAATTTGCTGAGTATTTTTCAAATTATAATCCTCTATGCTACACTGCTATTTTGGTCTTCATCATATTAGATACACTTTCCCATGAAAATTGTTTTATAACATTTATAGATTCCATTACATTATTGCACTAAGCTTTTTAGAAAGGGAATGTGAAAATGTTAGCAGCCATTCATGGGGCAGTTTAATGTATAATATACTAAACTTTTTCCTTCTATCATTTTATCATTAAGCTATTTGTAATGAGTACCATGTAAATGTATAAACTAAGCACGCACAAGCTATCATTGGAAAAGGTTTAGATGACCCTAATAATTCACTATGATTCAGACTAAAATACATTTGAGAGAATTTTAAGGTAACAGTTGTATTGGACCATTGAAAAAATATTTTATTTTCCAAAAAACAAATTTCTAGTGATTCTGTATCTGGACTACATTAACTAACAAGATATCCATAAATTATATGAATATGCTCGCCAGTCATTAAATTAATGTAATCTCAAATAGTTTGTCAGATGAAAAGAGTAAAATAACAAAACAAAACCCAAAAAGAGCTATAGCAATGTTTAAAGTTAAAATATCCTTAAAATATTTAATGATAAAAATATCATTAAAAATATCCTAATTTAGCTACTGATCAGGTATAGTAATTTTTCTCTTCACAGATTATTTTTAATCTAAAATTTATTGGAAAATTACTATTCATTTCTGGAAAAATAAAAGTGAAAAATCCTTAAGGAAAGATATTTTCTCTTTTGCATGTCTACTAAGATATAATTGAAATATTATGTTGTATAAGTTTAAGGCATGTAAAGTGTTGATTTAATATATTTATATATTGGAAAATGATTGCCTGTGTAGTCTTAACTAATACCTCCATCACCTCACATAATTACAATTTTTATAGTGAGAATATGTAGGATCTACTCAGCAACACTCCAGTGTATTATACAGTAAGGTTAACTATTATCACCACACTATACATCAGATCTCCAAAACCAATTAATCTTAAAACTGAAAGTTTGTATTCTGACCAACATCTTCTCATTTCCCCAGCTTCCATCCCCATAGTAATTATTATTTTACTGTTTATTTCTTTGAGGTCAGCTTTTTTTTTTTTTCAGATTTGACAGGTAAGTGATATTTTACAGTATTTGTCCTTCTCTGACTTATTTAATTTAGCATAATCCTTGAGAATCCATTCATGTTGTCTCAATGACAACACAGAAAAGACATTTTCTAATGTTTATAACACTTGCATATAGCCTATTGTAAGCCTACAAATATTTCTTGGTAATAAATAAATGTTTACTTACCTTAAGTGACTTGTTTACTATAGGGCTTATTAGCCTGCTTAAGGAAAAAAAAAATCTCCTGATTTCTGACAGAAATACATACACTAAAAAGTTAGAAGATGGATAAGTGGATGGGTTAAATAGATGATAGGCAGATAGATACAGATTAATATAGGGAAAAATTTATTGTGGCCCATAAAGGGCAAGTTTGTGAGGAATAGAGTCTAAAATATTACAACCCACAGAACTGAAAGTTATTGCATTTCAACCTCAATAATTCTGATAAACAAGGTATGTAAGACTTTACAACATGGCAGTCATAATTCTACTTGCTAATATTGAATTTGGCCCATAATTTAGATAAAATTATTTTTACAAAATTCATGACTGGCTGTGATGCAAAGTCCAGAATTTAGCTATTAATATGAAGCAAGCTTAAGAGCTGTAAAACTACAGATTGCGTTGGGTAGCATTAATTATGTTTATTCTTCCTATCCATGAACAATGTATTTGCTTCCACTTATTTGTATCTTCTACAACTTCTTTCTTCAGTGTCTTACAATATTTCTGAGTATAGGTCTTTTTGTAATCCTTGATTAAATTTATTCCTAAGTAATTAATTATTTTTGAAGAAACCATGAATGGTATTGTTTTCTAAATTTCCCTCTCTGGAAGTTTATTTAAAAGATTCCAATGATATATTTCAAAGAACTAGAACAAATATTTCAAAAATGTATATGGAACCACAAAATGCCCCACAAAGCAACAGAGAGAAAAGAACAAAGTTGGAGGAATCATGCTAATGTCAAACTATACTACAAGGCCATAGTAATCAAAACAGCCTGGCACTGGCATAAAAAGAGACACATAGATCAATGGAACAGCACAGAGAGCTCAGAAATGAACCCATACCAGTCAGTTAAGATTTCACAGAGGAAGAAAGCACATACAATGGGCTAAAGACAGTTTATTCAATAAATGGTGCTGGGAAAATTGAACAGATATGTGCAGAAGAGTAAAACTAAGCCAGCTTCCTGCACCACAACAGAATAAATTCAAAATGGACCAAAGACTTAAATGTTAGTCATGAAACATAAAAATCTTAGAAGAAAACATGGGCAGAAAAATCTGGGATATTGCTCATAGCAATTTTTATTGGATATATCTCCCCAGGCAAGACAAACAAAAGAGAAACTAAACAAATGAGACCACATAAAACTAAAACATTTTTGCACAGTGAAGGAGATCAGGATAAAAAGACAGCCCATGTAGAGAACATATTCTTCAATATGTCTGATAAGGGGTAAACATATTCATCAATACGTGTAGTAAAGGGTAAATATCCAAAGTTCATGAAGAACTTATAAAACTCAACACTAAAAAGAAAAGAAAGAAAAGAACAGAAAAAAAAGAAAAGAAATCCAATAAAAAAAAAATGGGCAAAGGACCTGAATAGGTACTTCTCCAAAGAGGAAATACAGATTACCAATAGACATGTGAAAAGATGCTCAACCTTACTGATCATCAGAGAAATGCAAATTAAAACCACGATGAGATATCACCTCACATCAGTCTGAATGGCTATCATCAATAAATCAACAAACAAGCCTAGTGAGGATGTAGAGAGAGGGGAACCCTTCTGCACTGTTGGTGGGAATGCAGATTGGTACAGCCACTATGTAAAGCAGTATGGAGATACCGCCACCAATTAAAAATGGATCTGCCTTTTAACCTAGCAATCCCAGTACTGGAATTTATCCTAAGAAACCCATAACACTAATTCAAAGAACAAAAGCACCCTACTGTGTTCATTGCCATATTATTTGCAATCACCAAAATATGGAAGCAGCCCAAGTGTCCATCAGTAGATGAGCTGATAAAACAACTATGGTACATTTACACAGTGGAATACTGTTCAGCAGTAAAAAGCAAATAAAGTAAAATTTTACCCTTTTCAACAGCATAGATGGACCTGGAGAACATTGTGTTAAGTGAAGTAAACAGTCAGGTAAAGACAAATGCAACATAATTTCACTCATATGTGGAATCTAATGAACAAACTGAACAAGCAAATAGAGACAGACTCATGGATATAAAGTGACCAGGATGACAGCTATTGGGAAGGGGAAGTGAGGGGATGGGGAGATCCAACAAAAATGTAAAAGGACCCTTGGCCATGGACAACAGTGTGGTGATTTCAGAGGTGGGTGGTTATAAGGAGGATAAATGGTAATGGAAAAATACAGTTTAGAAAAAGCTGTGAATAACGAAAAGCCAACTGATAGACAATGTGTATGCCAGTTCATGAGCAAACCTCCCTGGAAAAGAATCCTAACAGAAAGTAAACTATATTGTAACAATTTCAAAAAACATAAGGAAAATGAACACCACACACACACACACCTAAGCATAAATAGGATAAAACATGAGGGGAGAAGAAATCAGACACTCTTAGGGAAAGGAAAAGATTCAAATTCCATATGGAAGTGTAAAAGGTCATGAAATGTTAAGAACTGAGGGGTTAGTGGTGTGAATGGACTTTGTTTTCCAAACACCAAGCCACTAAATTTGGGGACAATATGTTACACAGCAGTAGATAACTTATTCACCAAGATTCCAGTCCTCATTCTATGGTCTAGATTTTAGTCACGGTTCTAGTCCACTAGTAGCTCACTATTACTGAATAAATTGTTCATTTGTTCTAGATATTTTTCTCTCTAAACAGTTGTTACATTTAAAGTGACTTCCAGACATAACAATGGCACTTATTACCCTAACTATATACTTTATGTGGCCAAAATATTTTATGAACATTTTCATATAATCTAACTTAAATAGTATATAACATTTTGAAATAACTACATAAAATACTAGTTATTTTGTGTCATCCAATTGTAATTATTTCTAATGTGGTCTGGTCTCGCAATGAAAAGGACAATTTTTCTATTTATGTAAATCACAGTTTCTAAATTCATAAATTTCTCTGTTTATGTAAATCACAGTTTCCCAAGTAATAAAATGATTTATCTAAATTATAGGACACCTTCCCATTTTGCCAATAGTTGTATTGATGTCTTATCATACTTTGCATATGAAAGAAGATTTCTGTCTTTGTTTCTGTTTATAATCTATAGTTAATAGTATATTTTAATTTAAGTTAGCAAATAATTCTGAATTAATAAAAATATATGGTAATATGATAGACATACATATTTATGTTAAAATAATTTCTTGTTATTTATCAATACTTGTGTATGAGTTATTCTTAAAATCATATATGCCATAAATATTTTGTGGCATGTGAAATTTTATGTCTTTTGTTATAATTCTTATAAGTAAATAAATTAGACTAAGCTATACAAAGAATCATGATATTTTCAGTTGTTCTGTTTTAGTAATTATGGAGGTGATGTCATTAATCAAGATTTTCTTATTCAGTTTCCATTGTTATCACAGCATGCATTTATGACCATGGTATGTTCAGGTAACAAAAGAATGGAAACGATTTCTGTATAAGTTATATATTTCTCCTGGCCACATAGGTATGCAGATCTTATCAAACAATTAAACATCCACAGTCTTTTCAATGATCACCAACATTTAATAATCTATACTATTATAAAATAAATAACAATACTGGAAAGGCAACCTATATGTAATTCAAGTTCATATTTACATTTATTATATGTCAATAATGCAAATTCTTAAAAGCTCTTAATATATTTTTATTAATTTTCTTAATTATTTTTTAAATGTACTGCTCATTCACTGGAGACTGGGAATTCAAGCTGTTTGCCATAAAAGAGAAATAAAATATGAACTGCATGTGTATTTATGGAGTTCACAGTGTATAAAGATAAAAATAATTGCATAAAATAACAATAAAAAAGTGCTTAGATAATGAACCAGCAAAATAAATGACTTCCTAAATGGACATTAAAATGTTTTGTTTTTAATTAATGAACTCCTTGTTGATGAAAGCACATTTTTGATGGTTCTAGAAATATTCAAATGACAGTCACTATCTCATGAAAATAAATTGCTTGATATTACAAACATAGAAAAGTTAGGTTGCCTATAACTCTATTTCTTTTTCTTTCTTTTATCTAGCTAGCCAGCTAGACAATAATTAGGGTGCCAGTAAAATTTATGATTGCTGATGAGAAAATATTATTTAAAATTTTTTTCAAATTATTTTTATTTTTAATTCTAAATTGTATGAATCAGACAGCAGCCCTGGAAAAACTGAAGTGTTCTTTGGAGAGGCAAAGAATTTCACAGCGGAAACAACTTTTTCCAAAAGTCTGTGGTCATTCAAACTTTCCTCTCCATTCCAGTGACAAACTAGGAACATCTGTCTGATGCTACTGTCTTTTGTTCTCCGTAGTGCTGGTTACAATTTACTTCAGAAAGACATGAAGAACTTTTCCTGACAATAGCTGCAGTGAGAGAAGATTGTGCCTTTATCTGTCTTTTTTTTTTTGCAAGATAAATGGAGCAGGTGTAGTGAAATTAATGAAGCAACTGCCAAATTGTAGGGGTCATTGGTGTGTTGAAAGCTATAAATTAGTCAGGTCTTGTGGGAAATTACCCTCTACCTCTATTGAGATCCTGCCATTTCTAAATTCAAGTTCAAGACGAGGGAAAAAGCAATTTAAAAGTGGAAAAGAAAAGTGCAAGTTAACTTTTCATTATTCGAGGATAATTCTAAGTGAAAAACACATACTGGGATATTTCTCAATATTAACTTCACAGTGAAAGCTACCAATATATAGTTAATTTTAATTTATTCTATAGAAGAAAATATAGTTTGTGCTTTATTAAAACCATATTTCTCTTGGTATGACTTGTTTAAAATTACTACTAATACAATATAAACTGGTGTTTATATTGTATAAACAGTATACATTTACAGAGATACTGATTTGTTAAACTCATTAAATCAAATATTTTTCAGGGAATTGTTATAATACCTCCAGGGGTTTAACAGTTCTTACATTTAAATACACAGAATGCACTTGTTTTACTTTCTACCTCAGACTCTTTCCTACCATTAAACAATGAAAACAATTTAAAGTTGATTATAACAGTTGTGAAGAATTTCATCAGGCTTTTTTGAAGTAAGCCTGACTTTTGTGAAGGTGTTTAGCAATTTCACGTGCCTGATCGTGTAACAAACAAGTCAAGGGGACAATTACCTAGAAAGGTAAGGCTGGAGACCTTGCAGAGTTTTCTCCATCAGCATCTCCATCCGAGGCTCAGCCTGGTCTTCATCAACAAGTCTATGAGTTAGCTGATGTGTCAGGGCCCAGGTTGGTGAGTCTGAAGGAATACATTACATTCTCCAGTGAATCTTAGGGAATCTTCATTTACTTTGGGAAAATTGTTGACTATGGTTTGTAGTTCAGCTTTAGTCCAAAGCATATATAAAAAATCTGGGGCTTATTAAGATCCTCAGAAAGCTTAATTTCAAAGAGACAAGCACTGATACATTCAGAAAGATGGCTCCAAAGACAAAGAAGCTGAGGAGGGAAACACAAGGCGTCAAAAGTCAATTTCTTCTTTCTTTAAACACTTGTTTGTCTCAGTTAATCTTAAATTTTTACTTCGCTGAGCCAATTTTAGACCCCTAGAAATGTTTCGAAGCCTCCAAATACTAAGCTAAATAGGCATACCATTCAGTTTTGCCAATTTCAGAGCTATCGTTGTCCAATTCAGTTTTTTTTAGTAAGTTCAGAGGTTAAATAAGTTATGAGTAATGGTCATTGCTATTTTAAATTACTTTTTGGTCAATCGGTTCATTTAAGTGTAAATGTGCATGAGGAGATTCTGTGATTTTTAGGTATGATATCAGCCGAGGTCCATGGGCCTGGGTTGGTGGGTATCATGAAAGTATTTAAATAACAGGGATCCATTTTTCAGAGGGTTTTCTCTGGAGCATAGAGCCCAAGCAGCCTGCTCACAAACACCAGCCAGTTTCATTAAGAATAGTTTGGGCCCAAGGCTTGAAACAGCAGTTTTGGGGAAACAGTCTGACCCTTAAGAGGTCAACGGAGGGCTGAGCAGCACCATTTCAGAGAAACAGCAAAGGAGTCAGTCAGGCTGGAAGCTAACTCAGAGTTTCAATGAACAGTCTGGTTCCTGAAGGAATCTGGCCAAAGGCCAACAAAGTCTCAAGAAGGAGACTGATTCTAAGTGAATCAGGCCAAAGTGTAAAACAAGTATTCACAGAAAAGGGTCTTAATAAAAAAAAAATGGTGTCTGAATGGATCCCAAAGAAAGCCTGGAGAGTTCCAAAAATCAAAGAGAGCTGGAATCCCAGAGAAAACATACCCTCAAACCACAGGGTCGGCGAGAGAACATAGAGAGTTCCGTGGGCTCTGTGGGTGCCGCATCGCCCTGCTCACCGGCTTCAGAAGTTTAGGGGTCTTCTCTGAATCCTCCTATAGGCCACCAAATATGTGGACCCAGAGCAAAGAGTCAGCCAGATATTTCTCCATCAAAATTAGTTTTATTTGAAAACCATGAAGAATTGCAATCTGGCACATGCAACTGTGATGAGCCACATGCATGTCCACTAAAACAAAGAGAAAATGATTTCACAGAGTGGAAAAGGAAGTTGGGAAAGGCTCTTACAAGCCAAGTTTCTCTTGCTGTGCTTTACAGTATGCACAGGGCATGAAAGCACCCTCTTCTGGCCTCCCTACTTCATGTTGAATGAGGCTTCTGCTTATTAATTTTTTACATGTTGATTTACCTCATTTCACATACACTTTCTTGAGTGAGAAGATGCAAGGGTCATCAAGGAGAATGTATGAAGACAGATGGACAAAGCCAAAGGGGGTAGGATCAAGGGTGGGAGGCAGGGATGGGTGGGGCAGCAGAGAGTTGTGGGTAAAAAATGGCAATGACTATACTTGATCAACAAAAAAGAAAAGATGCATATTTTTTTTCTAATAACCAATTACTCAAAACTACGCTCAAAGGAAAACCTCCATAAAGCTTCTTTGTGAACCAGACCAAGTGTTTTTATTTATAGATGTTCAGGATGGATTCATGGATCCTAGAGTGCATATTTCCCTAATTTTGTTATATTCTTCTGAGGCAACTTCCAGAATGGCTCTGTTACTCCACATACCCACAAGCATTATATTAGACAACTGTTTCCCAAACATACATGGACTTAACAGATTTATATTTCTCCTATGCTAAATTCCCTACTCTTTCACTAGTTCTAATTTTGTAATGTTTACTTTGAGTATATGGAAGAATACCTGCTATATTTTAGAGGTTAATCCATTTTTTATCTAAATGGAGCAGATATTTTTCTCTTATACTATTATTTGTTTCTTATTTAAGACAGCTGTTTGTTGAACAGAAATTCTTAATTTGCATGCATGTACTAAAATTTCACAGTTTTACTTATGATATATTCTTTAGGTATTTGTTTAATATATTAACCTCTATTTTACTTAAGAAATTAAGTTCTTCAAATTATTTTTGATTGAACTGACAGTTTTCTCTTTCATATTTCGGTATTAATTCATTGAGGTGCATTTTTTTATACAACATAGTATAAATATGTACATCTAATTTCTCTAAATGTTAATATTTTCCCCAAATGACTCATTAAATATTCCTGATTTTCCTACTGATATTTGGTATCACTTTTAGGATGTTACAATATTTCACATGTACATGCATCTAAGCTTTCATATTGTTTCATTCTTTGTTAATTTCACTGCCAGAACTATTTAGTTTTTTACTATTATTTTGTGATAATCAGTTATTCATAGAACTTTAAACATCCATAAAGTTTATAGGATAAATTATTTGAAGTCATCAATAAAGTCCTGCTATTATGTTATAAGGATTACAGTTCATCTATTGATCAGTGTGAGAAGGAATAAAAAGTCACAATGTTACATTATTTCATCAATGAAAACAGTATAACTTTTCATTTATTGGCCACTTTTTATGTATAGCCATGAAGTTTTAAACTCTGTCAGTCCTTTCAGCATTGTCCTCTGAATTCATTCTTTCAACATTCTAGTTCTCTACCTAACAGCTTAGATCCTTCAACATCTAAACTGTTTTTTTGCTGCTTAAATCTCATATTTCATCATTATAAAACCTCACTTACGTGCAACCACAACCGCTTACCACAAACCATGGTTTGCACAATACAAGCCTGAAAGGGCCCAATTCAAGTCCACGGTAGGGCAGCCCAATGTGTGTGGTTAAGAAAACATAAAAACCTTGATGCATCTTACTCTGAATCTAGAAATGCTAACTTTAGTTAGGCCCTTGCTGATGTCTCTCATTTCTACTGTTTTTCTGCAAGTCCATTCCTCTTTAATTTTTTAAAGATCTTATTTATTTATTTTTATAGAGGGGGAGGGGAAGGAGAAAAAGAGAAACATCAAAGTGTGGTTGTCTCTTGCGGGCCCCCAACTGGGAACCTCACCCACAACCCAGGCATATGCCCTGACTGGGAATTGAACCAGCGGCCCTTCAGTCCACAGGCCAACTCTCAATCCACTGAGCCACACCAGTCATGGCTCTCTGCCATTTCTTAAAAGGCCACCTTCTTATTTCCATATTCTTATTGTCTCTGGAAGCAATTTGTATATTTTAATTTTTATATTTTACCTACTGATTGATTTTGATATAAATTGTTTGAGTTTATTTTTATTATATTTTTAAAATTTATTTATTCTTAGAGATGAAGGGAGGGGGAAAGAGAGGGAGAGAATGTCAATGTGAGAGAAAAACATTGATCAGCTGCCTCACAACCTCATTTGGGGACCTGGCCAGCAACAGAGTCACGTGCCCCAACTGGGAACCAAACCAGTGACCTTTCAGTTCATAAGTTGACATTCAGTCCACTGAGCCACATCAGCAAGGGCAAGTTTATTTTTAATAGTGTATTTTATTGAGGTAAAGTGTACATACAGTAAATGTACAGATCTTAAGTTTATAATTAAATGAGCTGAAGTAAATATATGCATCTATTTATCCACAACCTTAATCTAGATACAAAACTTTTCTACAACTTGAAATGCCTCTATGTTCATGTCAGTAATTCCTCACACTCTATAAACAAACATAGCTCTGTTTTTATAAGCATAAATTTGTTCAATTGCTTTCTAGATTATCTAATACTTCATTTGTATTTACTTTATTTGATTAATGTATTTCATTTATTCATTTAAACATTAATACAAGTATGGTCACTTGTATAATCATTTTGTCACTAACTCATTTATTATATTTATAACACAACTCATATTTTTCATATTTAGTAATTCATGCTCCCTATTACCTATATTTTTGTGAGCATTTTAAATCAATACTATGTTTTACTTTACATATTTTGGCTTAATTTTCTTTATCTCTTGCAGGTAACCAGTATATGTGTCTAGCAATATTTCCCAAATAAATTATATTTCCATGGAATTACATTAAATGGTAATATGTGCCCAAGGTCAGAGGATAAAATCTACAGCATAGTTTGTGGTTCTTACTTTCATCCTGAATGTGTAGCACAGAGGTGGTAGAGCAAGCACTTTGGAGTATAACGCTTCTGATATTAGTCTGGGCTTTTTGTATTCCTACACTTAAGGGAGTGGTGTCCTTTTGGGTCTCTACTCATAGTTCTGCTTAAGGCCCTTTACCTTTATATATATATATTTTGTTTAGTGCCAGGTGGATACTAGAAATATCATGGGGAACACTTTGTAAAGTATATGACTGTCTAACCACCAGGCTGTTCATCTGAAACTAACACATAATAATATTGAATATAAATTATAATAGAAAATTATAAAGTAATAAAGCTGATAAAGCTGCATAGCTCCAATTTTCTTCTTCTGCCAGTGTAATACACTAATCTTTAAGATTTGAAGTGAGATACAGGCTTTACCAGAGTTCCACCAGAAATTGCTGAACTAGTACGCCCTTTACTTCAATCAGAGTTTAGTATCCCTGGGTTTAGTAGAATGGGTTGGTGTTTGTTTGTTTCTTAAACTACACCTAGACAAGCAAATATCCTTATAATTTATACTTCTTCCCTAGACATCAACCCTAATCAGCCACAGCGTCCTTGAAATCCACCCTACTACTACCCCAGTGTCATTTATACTAACTAGCCTTAAGAAATTCATGAGATGTTTGTCCATTATTTTTCAGACCTTTACCCTATTTTAATTCTCTAGATGTAGATCAACAAGAAGATACTAGGAATCCATGTTACTTTGTCATATTGTAACTATTTAAGCCATAGTTTTGGAGTAAGTTATATGCTACTAGCCATGGAAAATGAAGAAGAGTAAGTCAGTTATGTTTCTATCAGTGTATGTTAAATCCAACTTTTGAAGAATCGGTAGATGCTTGTGATAACTAATAAGCAGAGAGCAAAAAACTTCATTGTATAAACTTTTTTATCCTATATCATGTGTTAAATAGGTAGTAGAAACCAGTTACAAAGTCTTACATATTCAACAACTTCAAATGCAGAAAGGAGTAATTACAGTGTAAATGTTCTAGGAATATAGGAAGTCAAATTTATTATTTTACATTTTTTTCTGAATAAACTACTAATTCCAAAATATGCAATCAAATATATATTTCTACATAACCTTTTATATTTACTTCATGGTAACTTTCCATGTATTTTACATTAATTACACTACAGGTGATTTAACTCTAATGAATTGTATGTGGCAAAACACTTGATTTGAAGTAATTGTAATTTGAAGTAATAAAAATATCAAAGATAACATTATTGTTTTACAGATGTGAAAAAAGTGAAATAATAGCACTATGCATGATGACAGAGATGTTTCTCTGTCTCCAGTGTCTTAAAGTAAACATTTAAATGTGTTCCTTATATTTTTAGAGCTATTCTGAAATTTCAAGTATGGTCTCTAAATATACTAAGATATTTAAACTTTATTTCAGTGTCCATATTATATTTCGTAGTTTGCATATTTCCAAATTCAAGTACAATTCCTCCATTGTTTTTATCTGAAATTGGAATTATTCAAGCAGCAATATTCTTTATAGAGAATGAACCCTAAGAGAATTTTACTGTGTTTTGTTTTAAAAATCTGAGATATACTAAGACTTCAGTTTCATATATTAACCTTGATGAAGAAACTGTCCTTATTCAATGATGCAGAAAACATTTAGTTTTCTCTTTAACTTACAGATTCCTGTTGAGATATAAATGAATTGGATCTAGTCTTAGAAGATTAACATTTTCATTTTTTATAGATGTACTTTTCTCCTATTAATCTCTTCTTGTTTTTGATGAGAAAGCTGCACAAATACTAAGTTGAAAAATTCTGTCTTAATATTATTTAGAGCTGCTGATGACACAAATCAGGATAGAATATTCTGGGTAAAATAAACTAATAGAAGATATTTTGAAGTATGCACTCATGATGGTAAAGGTTAAATAAATAATTCTCAAAATAACAGTGAGGTATTAATGTACTAGCTATAATGAACAGAATATGTAATATGTACAAGGTTGCAGGGTAAAAGGAAATCAGGATGTAAACAAAAGCTGTTAGATTCCAAATTCTCAATTGCCCTAATAGAAGGTGACAGTGAAAATTATCAGTAACATTCCTTTGACCAGAAATTTATCTATACTGTTTGTAGCAAGAGTCTTCAATCATTTTTTTCCATTTTATTTTCCTCTCTAATAAAACACTTGTACCTGAATTTAATCACAAACTAGAGTTGCTGGAGTATGATCATTCCATGATCACTATGACTATATTTAAGCTTTAAGATAAAGTTAAGGCCGGAATATGTCACAATCTGACACATGCACCAGATCAAAAGTGTGAGAGAGGTACAGGGTAGGAACCTGAGCTCTGAGATAGTGACTTGGGAATGACCGTTCAAATTCTCCCACATACCAAGGTGGCTACAAAGAAAATTAAACAATGAAACAATTCAAATGAGGGAAAAATGGCTCTCTGTCATTGATGCTCGGCCAAATACCAGCTAAGCAAAATGCAAATTAGCAATACATAATAAAAATGACTTTTTAAATTATAAACAGAATTAAAAGAGGGGCAAATCAGTGGAAGATCATTTAGAATGAAGGAAAGTTAAAATAAATGGAACAAAACTGGCTAATGGATAAATAACACTTCTCTAGTTTTACCTTTGAAGTGCCACTCAAAAGAATCCTAAAACATTTCAACAGAATGAATATTACTGCTGAAAATTTTCAAGTAGTATAAAAGAATTATCCTGTTCCTCATTCTCATTTTTATTTTAAGTCATTACTCTTTGAACAGTGGGTTTGTACTATTCTAGCCCTGAGTCTGTGCATCAGCTATGAAAATTCGTGTGTAGATTCATGCGGATAAATCCATATACCTGCATACCATAATATCTAGCAATTCCATTATTGGTAATTAGTTTTTTCTAATGTTTTCTTATTTAAAAACTGCAGTAAATATTTTATCTACAAATGTGCAGTGGTGCTTCTTTTAGATCAATTCTTAAAAGAGAATAACAGGGATTTCAATCAATTGCTAAATCTGTCTCAGCATTTTTGGAATGTTTCAGTATACTTTACTCTAAAAAATTGGGACACCTAAATGAAAAAATAAACACTATTTTAAGCCCTGGCTGGCATAGTTCAGTCGATTGAGCGCGGGCTGTGAACCAAAGTATCACAGGTTCGCTTCCCAGCCAGGGCACATGCCTGGGTTGCAGGCCACGGCCCCCAGCAACTGCACACTGATGTTTCTCTCTCTCTTTCTCCCTCCCTTCCCTCTCTAAAAATAAATAAATAAATCTTAAAAAAAAAAAAAGAAACACTTTTTTAAATTACCCTAACTTCTATGATTAAAGAAGCAAAAATAGCTTTACTTTCAAAAGTGACTTAAGTATGGAAGAATGATATTGATCCCAAATGTGAGATAATCTATGTTGTTTTTATGATTATGTTGTAAGTGTGTGTTTGTTCAGAAAGAAAAAATAACTTGGAAAAGTTGGGGCATATTTTTTTTCTCTGAGACTTAATATTTTATGTATTCCAAGTATTCATTGTGTTCTACTAAAAGTTCTTACTATGAAATGAAATATAACATATTTTGAAAAACAAAATGAAAACTAATGTGGGTCAATAGCAATAGAATAATCATTCCAATTGACCAAATATATTTTCCAAATTAGCATATGGCAGGAATAAATTTATCCTTCCTGAGAAGAAAAGTTCTACCTTTGGTCCTTATCTTTTCTTATATAAAACATCCATGACATATAGACATTTATATGTATTGAGATTATAAAAGTGACATAATTATGTATACTGCTTTCTCCAGTGATTAACTGGAGGAAGTATTAGTGATACTAAACTTATCCAGCTATTATTAAGAGATTGTCTATGTTATTCAATGCTTAATTTAGTTAAATATAGACAATGTTTTTTCTTATTGAAGTTCCCTGCTGGAGAGTGGCATTAAAATTTGAGATAATTATTCTATAGAGGTTTATATAATGAGTCTAAGACTTCTAAATTCAATTTCAAGGAAATTAAAGGATTATAATGTGCTTTATTTATTTAAGGTTCAGCATGTTTGAAAATAAAAATAACAACTTCATATTTACATTTGGAATCTTTCCTTGACTTTCTTTAAAAAGCATAGTGCTTCCAGTGTTTTATTTTATTTTTTACTCAATTAATGCATTTTATTTCATTTTTTTCTAGTTTATTATTTTTATTTTTTATTGCTATTCTATTAGTTATCTCAATTTATCCCCCATTGCTCTCCTTCATCCCACCCATCCTCCACAGCCCCAGCTAGTCCCCTCCCTGTTGTTCATTACCATGAGACCTTCATACATGTTCCTTGACTAGACCTTTCCACCAGTATCCCTCTCCCCTTCCTGAGGTGACTGTCGGTCTGTTCCTTGTTTACGTGCTCCTGGTTCTATTTTCCTTGTTTCTTTGTTTTGTTGATTAGGTTCCACTTATAGGTGAGATCACATGGTATTTGTCTTTTGCTGGCTGGCTTATTTCACTTAGCACAATGCTGTCCAGTTCCATCCACGCTGTCAGAAAGGGCAGGCGCTCCTTCTGCTGCATGGTATTCCATTGTAAATGTACTTCATGTAAAGAGCAGTGATGTGTGAAAGTAGAAACTCCTAATGTAGCATTGCTCCCAGTGACTTTATATGGCCTCAAAAGTCTCACTGGTAAGGACTGAGGCAACTCAATGCAAGACACTCAATTGCGAGGTGCGTGGTCTCCCTTCAGAGATGCATGTTCAAAGAGTGTGACGTGTTTTCCAGTGATCAGGTAGAAATAGGAATATGGCTCCCAGATTTAAGCTAATGGGAGTCGAGGAAATAGTGGCAAATATTTTTTTTACTAACTAAAAATAGAAGATAGGAGAAATGTCCTTGCTTTATGCAATTTATAATCAAATAATGACTGGAAATACAGAGCCAGTGCGAATGATATAAGGGGGTAAAGGAAAAACTACATAATGTTTTCTTCTTTCACTTCTTAGGCACAATTTAAAAGTTTTGCTTTCCTAACTAAAAACAATCTAATTCATTCAGAAGTGGTTATACCCTGTGATTTACCAAGTAACCAAGTTGGATGAAATTTGGTAACCTCAGTATTCTTCTTACAGTTAAACAGTGACAAGGGTGATCATTTTGTAAATCTTTCTCGTTTATATACATAGGAGAAAAGGTTATGTAAAGAAGGAAAACAGGATAAGGTTTTTTGAACATATAATAATTTTACTAATAGAGGAACAGATAGAAATATTGCAGTAAACAATCTTTTATAGGGACACTTAAATATTTCTGAGAATATGGTCTTTTACTATGAAACAACTGCAAATTATGAATTTATATTCATCCCTCTTTTATATGACATTAGAATATTGTATCTGCAGAATAATTAAGAAGTATAGTTGACACATTATTAGCATTTGTTGAATCAAACGTGCCAGTCTGTCTTTGGTAGTTATAAGCAGGTTTTTCTCAATTTTGTTATCAGGATAAGTGCTGATTACCATGATTTATGGAAAATATAACAATATAAAAACATTTTCAAGATTTAACAAAATAAATAAAAAGTTAAATCTTGTTTAAATATTAAAGAATATCCTGCACAGAACATCAGTATATAATAGGTACCTGACAGGTTTTTTTCTTCTAATACTATTTCTGTAAAAAGTAGTCAATAATGTTCTAGGGAGCCCTATAACACTGGAAAATCTTCTAATTAAAAAAATATGTCAATAATTAAAATGTATTATACCTGTTTTGATCAAAAGAGACTGTTTAGACTCTTTTAAGGTTATTACAAGTGTATAGATAACTACTTTTAAAATATTTGAATGATCTATATACAATTTCAAAGATACATTAAAATGGAAGAAAAAATAAGTTGATAATTTTTTCTCTTGAACTATTTTCTCTGATTGCATTCCAGTACACTACATTTTCTCTGGGTTACTGTGACTCATTACTTGGCCATTCCTTCTAAACTCTCTTGAATGGCTCTTCCTCACACCCCTGGCCTCATAACACCCAAATGCTCCAAGGGAAAGTCTTCCCACTGCTCCCAAGTCTCTCTGCTCTCACTCTGTTGATGATTTTATGACATCTAAAACCTTCACTACTCTCCAAACCTTGACAGCTCACAAATGTATGTCAGCTGCTCAAATCTCCATTGGATTCCACTCATATATCTCCCTGCTTACGCCATCTCTTCTTTTCAATACATAGTAACTGAATCAAGTCAACTCACTTCCTAACAGTTACTTCCCTTTCCACATTTTTCCTCATCCAAATTAATCAAAATTCAATTATTGCGCTTCTTTGTTCAGAAACATTCCCGTCATCATTGACTTCTTTATCTCACATCCAAAGTTCAATGACTATACAAATTCTGTTGCTATAGATAGACTTGTGTCCCCCAAAATTAATGTGTTGAAGTTATACTTGTAGATTGGGATTTTAGAGAAGTAACTCAGGTAAAATGAGGTCATACACATAAGATCCTAATCTAATAGAGCTGGCTACATATAAAAGAGCAATAGACACTAGAGTTAAGAGCAAGAGAGTGATTTCCACTTTACAGGCTCACCGTGGAGGTTCTCACTCTCTCAGTAGTAATCCTGGATAAACTTATTTTAAGGTCCATAACCTTAATTATATCTGCAAAGTAGTCCCTTTTGCCATATAATGCACCATATTCAGAAGTTTCAGATACTAGACCATGTTTGGAGAGACATTCTTTTACTTCCCACACAATTGTATGTATGTGCATTTATTTTTTTCACAATGCCTAGTTGAGATTCATTGCAAAATAGTAAATATATAACAAATTGTTAAGTTATCTACTCTTAAAAATCCTCAATTTAACATTGAAATATCAATGTAATATATTCCAATAGTGCTTAAAATAACATTGCAAATTAAAAGGTTACATTCTTTATAACTTACTGACCAAATATTTTAGATTCATTTTAATGCTATCATTTGTTTTAGAAGCTCCAAGAATTATAACCAAATTTAGTGCTTCACATTGTTGCCAAGGAATTTATATTGTACTAAAAGGCATAAAGAATGGTTAGAAATTACTATAAAACAATAAGTGATATGACACATCTTATAATTTTGAATATTATGAAAATATGTGTTCACAGCATTGAGGAGGATAAGGAAAAATTTCATCAAGAAAGTTGACTTGAAGAACAAAAATATCCCCAACAACTTGCAATGTCTAGGGAAGACACCAGTAAATAAAAATGTAACAAAGATGTACATATAAGAAAATACAGGGCTTGTTTGAATGAGAACAAGGAGAATCTGTGATACTTTTCCTGAAAAAAAAAGGTGTGAACAGAGACAGAAAGGTGTAAATCTGGAAACAATAACATTGATAATATGTGTTTACTGAACACAAAAATAAACAAATACAAAAGATTTACCCTATTAGTTAATGACATGCTTTCTTGACTGGAAAGCATGGGAGTGTCAGAGCAGTTGCGCTGATGTGCACGAGGTTGTCAGGGAAGATCTTCAGGGAAAGAAAAAAAAAAACATTTACAAACATATCTGAAGCAACATGAGGGACAGAGCCATGTTGGTTTCTGAAGGAATAGTCTTCCTGGGGGTGAAAGAGAATGTGCAAATGTCTGAGATGAGATGGGTCAGAAGCAGTTTCAATTTATTTGAAAAACAGGGGGAAGGCTTTTTTTTACCAGGAACAGAAAGATCATGTGTTGTGGAAATAGCAGATCACCGTTGAGTTACATGGAATTGATTAAGAGCTGTTCTTTAAAAAATTGAGTCTGGAAACAATATATAGTCTGAAGCTGAGCTGGCTGAGATCAGATGCAGGAGACATGTTTGGGAGCTGCCACACTAATCTGGTGGAGAACCAGGACTTTTGAAGTTGAAGATGTGGTGATGGAATTGAACACAAACAGGAAGTGAGACACTGATAAAGATCAATTGAGAGTCAGAAATAGGAATACAATTCAGTACAGAATTTCCAAGTTTCAATAAATGGAAGTAATTTAGGATAGAACACTCATTCAGGAGAGATTAAACATACTTCAGTTAAAACTATTTAATATCAGTCGCTACTAGTGTATTATATCTGACATTACTTATGGGATGCCTCATATTCTTGACTGCATACACGTTCTTAGCTTGACACACAGAAGAAGCTGCAGCAATTAACTCATTTGAGCACCTGCAAGATTTCACCATGAAGCTGTTGCCTAGAATCCTGAGTTTTTCCTCCTCAAGATGCCCCTCATGATGGGGATTTCAACCATCCTGTCTTCTCATAAGTGAATTTTAAGGTAAGCTAATCAATCACTAACCCAATTTTATGCCACAAATGGTTTGAAGAGTTTATATAGAAAACAATATTTTGAGAAAAGAATGAATGAAGATCAGAACAAAGGACAAAGCACAGATTAGAAATTCCACACCCGAAGAGAAAGAGCTAGGTCTGAGGATGCTCATGGCTGAGCTGCATATTTGAACTTGATTTCACTGGCACCTAAATGAAAAAGTTAGTTAAAAAAAAAGAGTAATACTATATTAATTGCTTGCAGAATAAAAATAGTAAGTTCCTCTAGGGATGTTTTTATTTATTTATGTATGTATTTATTTTATTTTGTGGACCTTTACACCAGTGACAATTAATGGCATGATGTTCAATGACATCAATCACCTTTTGTCAACAAATGTAATTGTGGGTTTTGAAATCTGACCCTTAGAGGCCCTTTGAAAAAAAGATGAAACTAAGGCACAAAAGTGAAACAGATAAACTTGAGGGATAGAAACCAAAGAAAGTTAGAAAATAATCTATCATTATTGTGGTAGAAAATCCAAAATCAACTTATAAATAACATGCAAATTTACAGCTTTCCAACGGTCCAGTTTATTCCTCTCTAGTGAAATGGGTAGACTCTTTGGAAGATATGGCCTCTGCTATTAGCAGGCTGGGCCTGTACCCTTTTGGTCATTTTTTTCAGGGGTTTGGAAGGATCCCAGAATCCTCAGCTACCATTATATTTCTTATTATGCAGGAAAGATAGCCAGCACTATTCAGCCACTTTTGCTTCCATATTGATAAACTGATGGTCACCTAGCACTATCTGACATCCTTGTTCTGGGACACTTACAATCTGTTCCCAAAAATATTTCTTGTGTATGTAGATACAAACCAGCAAGATTAATAATTCATTTGTTCATTTCTATGCTTATTATTGTTCTTACTTTGTAATATTTTTCTCTGGATTCATTTTTCTTTTTGTTGATATATAGCTTTCAAAAGTTCATCCACTAAGTGCAATGGATGGTACATTTCTTATTGTTTTATGATAGGGTTTATTTTATTAATATATTTCTTATTGTCAGGTTTCATAATTTTCTTATTAGTAATATCCATTAGAATTCCTACAAAATTCTAGATCTGAATATGGATAATTATATTTATATTCTTCAGCCTTCCAGTGAAAACAAAACTTTCATCTGTGCCTTACAGACTGAAATTCTAAAAACAGTATTAGTGTGAATTTTATAAAAGTGGAGAATATTTCAAAACTTAAAGGAAAAGTTCTCTTGCATAATCATTTAACTTACCATTCTGTTTAGAAGAACTACACCTCAAACATAGGTATAGAACATCCTTAAAATTAGATCATATGCATGCACATTTTTGCAGATTTAGCAAAGATGTTAGCATTTTCCAGATCAGCTTATGAGCTACTTACAGCTATTTTACATTTTGGAGTATTTCCAATATCACTACTTACCTAAATGACATTTGAGGTGGTGGCACTTAATGAGACACATGCAATGCAGTACTTAATTCATGACATCTACCAGGCAGAAAATACTGTATTAGCCGATCCTATTCTATGAATATAAATTGATTTTTCCCATGGTTAAGAAAATTGGCTTTTCACCTATACTTAAAGACAGAGTTAACTGGGTCCATGTAGCAAATTAGAGGCAGTCTCCTTGCATAAATGATGGTATAAATGTGAAAGGGTGCTTAAGCCTAGTGATCTTTGTCCCTAGCCATCATGTTTATCGATTGCCCCTACATTTAGGTCAGGGAGAAAGGTCTTACCTTACAGTTTGTAGAGACCCTGGAGTTTAATCACTCTCCAAAGCATTAGGTAATTCTTTTTTGTGTGTTTGATAAATGAATTTCTTAAATGTCAGCGTTTTAGCACTAATAGACTAGAACTTTGAAGGAAGTTTTTCTTTCCAAGTTTCTTGTTTCTGAATCACACTCCCTTTGGTCCATAAATGCAATAGTTTTAGTCATTATTGTAGTTACTGATGTTTCTGAGCATGCATTTGAGACCTAGAGCTATATCATTCCAAATGGGTGGTAAAAGAAGCATGAGGTTACTTACTTTCATGAAAAATCTTCCAACAGAGGAACAAAAATACAGGCAGAGATAGTGGTAAGGAGAAAGGGGAGAGAGGGAGAGAGAGAAAGAAGTAGAGAGAGGAAAAATGAAGAGGGGATGAGAGAAAAGATAGAATTGAAAAAATATTGAATGCAGATAGTAAAAATTATTCAATTCAGGGTTAAGAACAATGGGTCTCCAAAAAGGCACATTTTCATGTATGTGTAGTAAATAAAAATATTAATACAGGAAATATGACTTGAGTTCACTGTTTAAAGATACAGAACATTTACTTGATTACAAAGGAAAGAAAAGTCCTTTTAGTTTGGTAAAAGAAGATAAGTAAGCTTTCTGAGGTAGGAAAAAAAGAGAACAGGAATGAAAGTTAACTCACTGATGTGAAAGCCAGGCTGAGACACGTGGTACTGCTAGATTGCCATTTGCCAATTGTACGACATTTCATTTAATTTTGTATTTGAAGCTTTATGCAGAAAATATAAACTCCCACATTGTGTTCAAAGAATAATGATGTAGATTTAGCAAATTTTTTGCATGAAGTATGAATAAGAAATGAGAAATAAAACTTGTGAATAACACTTTAAAGATTATATTTGCCAGTTGATTCTATACATTAATTTTTAGATACAATATGGGCTTTTTATAAAAGAAAGATGAAAAATAAACATAAAACTTACCTGTTAACATAATGGGTTGTCATTTCTGAGAAATGTTGGGTTATTATACCTGATGGCATAGAGCAAAGTCCAAAAAATTGGAGAGTAGTTGCAAAGAATGTTGGGTCCTGAAAAAAAATAGTTCACACAGATTTAGACATTAGAAATGACATATAAATAAGAAAATAATGTCCTATCACTGAAAGTATTTAAAGAAAAGGTGAATGACCTTTAGACAACAGGTGTGATAGAATTAGTTCCTACATTGTCCTAGATAGTAGCATCTAGGGCCTTTTTTCTAAGAAAAAAAAAACTACTATAGTATAAGTAGATTCACTAGGTTGGGTGAATTCAAATTATAGAAATCTTGGGAATAAAAAATGAAGATTTTATTTTGATGCCATAGCCACAAGGGAAAGAATTTACATTTTATTAAAAAAAAACAACAATATTTTACAGTGATTCAGGGAATATTAATTAGGTGATAACATGAGAAATTGTAACTTTCTTAGAGAATTATTTTTAAAATTATTCTGAAATAAGCATAGATTATATAATTCTAATTTTGGAGTGTTTCATTTTTAAGGCTAAGGAGAAAGTTAAAGAAAGAACATAAAAGAATACCTTGATTTGGTGCGCTGATATAATCGTTTTGTTGATTATTCCTTTAGTTATTCTTAGCTCCAAAAAATATCATAAGTCAACTTTGTATGAATTTTTTCTAACTTAAAAAGAGATATTTTTCATAATTACATATAGGGTGGGGCAGAAGAGGTTCACAGTTGTGAGTATGCAAAACAGTTTATTCTTATATTAGTATTTATAAATTATTGTATTGTTTTCCATGCAAACAACTCTAAACCTACTTTTGGTTGCCCCATATATATAATATATTATTGAATTGATTGAGGTGACATTGGCTAATAAAATTATATATCTAGTGTGTCATTCTACAATACGACATCCATACATTTCATTGTGTTTACTACCCAAGGTCAAACCTCACATCGCCATATATTTGATCGCCTTTGCCCTTTACTTTCCTCACCCCCATTTCCTTCTGGTAACCACCACAATGTTGTCTGCGTCTAGATGTTTTGTTTGTTTGTCTTGTTGTTCATTACTTGATTTCAGGGTTTTTTTAAATTTTATTTTAATAGTTGTTCAAGTACAGTTTTCTGTCCTTTAGTCCCATCCCAGCCCACCCACCCATTGCTCCCTACCTCCCTCAGATTTCAGTTTTATATCCCATATGTAAGTGAAATCATATGGTTCTTGACTTTCCCCATCAGACTTCTTTTGCTTAGCTTAATTTTCTCAATTTCCATTCATGTTGCACAAATGATAGTATTTCACCTTTTCTTATGGCTGAGTAATATTCCCTTGTATATATGAACCCACCTTCCTTATGATTACATTTTGATTTTTTCCTCCGGACAATTTTAGTTGTTATTTTAAAAAAACATGGAGAAAGACAAAGAATGAATCTGTAGAGCAAACAAGATATGTGGCATAGTACATGAACAGTACACATGTGTACATGAACACTTGGGCACACCTAAGAGATATTTTAATAGGTGACATTCACCTGCATGTAGCCATGTAGCAGAAAGTGCAAATTAACGTAGTTTAAATCATGACAACACTCATTGTCACATACAACAAAAAAGCAATAAGATATTTATATTATTCAGTTCATTAATTAGGAATGTTGTCAATATCATGCCATCATCAGAAATGTTATTCATCTATCTAGAGTCTGATACTCAGTGTATTGGTTTGATCTTCAGGATATTTTACCTTGTGGTTGCAAAATGCCACAACAAGACCTGACAATTTCAGGGGAAGATAAAATGTAGTTTGTTCCTCATTTGTTTCTAGAGATAGAAGATCTTTTTGAAGAAACATACCACCCTGTAGCAAACTTCCATCACATCTCATTGGACAGAAATTGATAACATTTCTATCTGATAAATCTGTTACCTTCAAGAAAATAGGACTACCAAGGTTAACATAAATAATGAGAGTTTACTCATGAATCATGTGTGTGAAACGCAGATACTAGAAAAAATTTAGGCTTTCCCAGTAAGATAGAAGGGAGAATGGCTGCCACATAAAAATATATGATGATAATTCATCTCCAATTAATGAGGCATTCACATATATTTCTTTTGCACCCGACTGCTGCAATAGTATCTTGCTGAGCCAAAGCTCTTAGAATAAAAAATATAAGAATTATGAAACAGAACACTTCATTATTTATTACTGTTATAGTCAAAGCAATTTCTTTGGCAAATAAAAGTTAAAAATAAACACATTATAATGTGCTCATGATTCTGCCCTCTTTTCTCTCTTAAATGTTACCTAGAGAGAAATTTCATAATCACTTATACCTAAAAATGTGAAAAAGTGTACATGAAGCACATAGGGCAAGAGCATGCACACACATACACACACACACACACACGCACGCACACAGATGCATGAACTTTTAATTATTCAACAACTGGCCCACTAACTGGCTTGTGCATCTATATTTGACATTTGGGTTATGAATAAAATAAGTTATAATTGATTGAAGTGCCTGTAGTTAAATACACATTACATATATCATGGCATGTGTTTACTCTCACAATTTACGCTTTCTTAATTATAGATTCACAAGAGTAGGGAAACAATTCCTTGCTCCTTAAGGAGTCTGATGTCATAATCTATTAAGAAAATTACAAATTTGCTATGCTTTTATTTTACATTTGTTCCAGTGTGGTCCAAGTGATGGACTTTGAGCAATGTGCATCTATCATAATTGTTTTATCTTTTTGTTGGTAATACCCATTAAAATATATAATTATGTCACTTTCAATGACAAGTTATAGTACAATTTTGTGTGAGTAGAATTCTTAATATAACTATCGCAAGTTGTATCATTATTGCTCACCCACTATATATAAATTTATTTTTATTATAACTTTAGCACTTTATTATCTTGTTTCTATTTTATATCAGTCTATGAAAATATGAGTGAAAATTTTGTGTTCCTCTTTTTTAAGGTTCTTAATTATATGAATTAACCACAGATTGCATTTTATATCTTTTACATTTTCAGTATGTTTTCATAAATACGTATGTATCACAATGATAACCAAGTATTATGGAAAGTATCAAAATATTTAATGAGTAATTATAGAGAATTAAATTTTGTTGATTACTTGAGTAATGAATATTAAAATATTTTTCAATCAAGTTATTTTTAAAAAATATGGAGATATCAGATAACCTGGGGATGTTCTAGGCTAGTGGCGCTTTATATATTTCAGGGAAAACTTTTTAAGGATAAATAATACAAAATTAGCCCTGGCTGGTGTGGCTCAGTGGATTGAGTGCTGGACTATGAAGCCGAGGGTTGCTGGTTCGATTCCCAGTCAGGGCACATGCCTGGGTTGCAGGCCGGGCTCCCAGGTGTGGGGAGCTCTAGAGGCAACCACACATTGATGTTTCTCTCCCTCTTTCTGCCTCCCTTCCCCTCTGTCTAAAAATAAATCAATAATACTAAAAATCCAAATTATAGCAATAAAGTTTGGGTATTAAAGTCAAATATTTATTTAAAATCAGAACTGAAAACTACAACATATTATAGTCTATTAAAATGCTTGAATAGAAATGCTTTCTGATTGCAACCAACTTTCCAGTCTAGAACACTCTGCACTGTAAGCAAACCTCACACTCAGAAAACTAGTTACATAAGAGATTTTGAAACTTAAGCTTCAATTATTCCTTGGTATTTTTTCCTTTGACAGTAATTCTAAAATAATAAGCCTCTTTGATTTAAAAATAGAAAACTAGTTATTTGCCATTTTAGAGAAATAGAAATTTGCTATATATTCAAATAGAAATGTATTTCAGCAAATATATTAAGAGAATGTATAAAAAGGGCCTAGCTTCAAATTAATTAATTTGTTATTGATACCCTTTCCTCTTTTCATCTTCGTTGTTTGTACTTTATTATTTGTACTTGATAATCCAGACAGGGTTTTTTTTTTTTTAATTTCAACACTGGAAAGCTGTGATTTAAACACTAAATATATTTATTTTTAATTCTTGTATCTGCTTATTGTCAACAAAATCAATGACTATTATATAACTATTAAAATACAGTGTATTCCTAAATGATAGAGTAAGATTTGGTTCTCCTATGGCTGTTAGAAAAGAAATAAAAGATGGAAGTGGCTGCTAACTTGAAGGCCAGTGCCAGCGATTCCTACGGGAAATGAAACTTCTCACTAGAAGGATAACTAAGCAGCTTTTTCGTTATTTTTCTATTTAAAAAAAAATAATGTAATAGTATGTTTACATTTTAATTTGAATGTTACTAAACTATGGAAAATTTCTTGAACTTATGCTATAAATAATACTTCAATATTATGTTAATTCAGAAAGTTGACAAATAAATACATATTGATAGTTGGCTTTCATGACAGGTCATTTATAACAGTTATTGAAAGTGAGGATGTTATGACCTTGAGACATAATTTTACTATGTTGCAATTATATTAGAAAAACTGTCTTTATTGTCTTTGATTTCCTCACTAAGCTGTGGTATTACATTATATCTAGGCCAATTGAGTCAGACTAGTGTGCTAGCAATGAAGGAGAAGACAAAAAGCATTATGAAAAAATTTGGTATTAATTTTTAAAGCATTAAGCATTCTAATTATCATTGTAGTACTACTATAATTTGGTTAAGGTCTTTTCATCAGTAATATTGAAAATATACTTTTTAAAGTTTTGAAATAAAAATTAATATTTTAATATTTAGAACCTCTTAAATCAACCCTTATTTAGATACCATATTGTATTCTATAATTCAGTAAGATGTAAGATAAATACAATGGTGGGCAAAAGTAAATTTTCACTTATGAGCACCTAAAACCCAGCATTTATTCTTGCATTATTAATTATTGTGTTATTTGTAATGTAAATGTAAACTTTTGCCCACCCCTGTATAAAGCTATAGTTCATCCCATAATCAAAATCAGGCATAAAGCCCATCTTGGAAAAAAGCACTCGTCCTATGAATAATAATTACCTTGTATTTATGGAAATGATTATTTCATTTCCTTTACCATTAAAGGCAATTGTTCTTGAAAATTTGAACATATTACAGAAGAAAACCTAGTGATTTTTAAAATTTTAACCACTTATTCAATTTTAATTAGCCTAGTAAATTCTGATCGTGTTTTCATAATGACCCAATAAATAGCAGCTAATTAAAGGAGTACATTTCTAGGGAAAAAATATTTGAGGAAACCTTACGCTGTACCAAGTACAAATACTGTCCTCAGGGCATCATTTTGTCACCCCAAATAAAGCAACTCAAGCCATGTTTACACAAAAACATGTGTTTTATTTAGTTTTAGACACTGTTTTTCTCTTGTATTTTTCCATTACTATTTTTTTCCATTTACTCATTTTTCCACTTCGTTTCTTTTAATTTTAATTTTTGTTCAAGTACAGTTTTCTCCCTTTTACTCCCATTCCAGCCCACCCACCCAACCATTTATACTCCCTACACCTCTTCTACCACTCCTCACCCCCTTCCCTCCAGCCCCACAATTGCTACCTGCTGCCCACGTTTATGAGTTCTTTCTCTTTTTTTCCTTTTTCTGTTCAATCCCTCCACCCCCACCATGTGTTTTATGTTTAATTTTTTTCAACATCTTGTGGATCAATAAAATTATGTAAATAAATTTATTTGATATACATTTATAATTATTGAAAAATAGCTGTTGTATTTTCAGTGTAAAAGACTTAAGATCCAAATATTATAGAAAGGGAAAATTGCTATTTATTTTTAAGTGTTAGTATTAATTTTCTATATATGCCATAACGAAGCACCAGAAGAAGAGTGGATTAAAGAACAGAAATTTATTTGCTCACTAGTCTGGGGGCTGCAAGTCCAAAATCAAATTTTTGGCAGGATTGGTTTCTTCTGTGAGTGTGGGTGTGGGATCAGTTCCAGGCCTCTCTTCTTACCTTGTAGATGGCTATCTTCTCTGTGTCTTTTTAGGTACTTTTCCCTCTGTGAATCATTTTCCTGCTCATACCTCCCCTTTAAAAAAAAAAAGTCATATTGGGTTAAGAATCACCCTAATGAGTGGTGGCTAGCATAGCTCAGTGGATTAAGCATGGACTATGAACCAAAGCATCACAGGTTCAATTCCCAGTCAGGGCACATGCCTGGGGTATGGGCCAGGTCCCCAGTGGGGATCACGTGAAAAGCAACGACACATTGATGTTTCTCTCTCTCTCTCTTTCTCCCTCCTTTCCCCTCTCTAAAAATACATAAATAAAATATTTTTTTAAAAAAGAGAGAATCACTCTAATGACTTCACTTAAAATTGATTATATCTGTAAGTATCCTATCACCAAACAAGGCCACATTCTGAGGTACTGGGGATTAGAACTCTAATTGTTCAACTTGTAACAATTTTTTTGCCTAAATATAATATATTTTAAGTTAAATACATACACATACATCATGTTTATGTGTGTCTGGTAAAACATAAAATATATCATGTTTAAGTTAGATATTTTGAGGTAATGGTACAGGCACACACACACACTTATGTTATTAAGTTATACATCTGAGTGTGCATTAGTATGATTAACCAAAGACTTGTCAAAAATGTGGTTTATGAAAAGAATAAGCTAAGTCATTTACAGAACAAATGCTGTTCAAAAGTTCAAATATCTCAGAAATGGACACTACATTAGGATGACAGGCTAATAGATTTCAATGGAAGGCTTCCAGTTTTAGAAATTATATTAAGAAATAATTCTGTTAGATCTTAAAATTTATTAGATTTATTACCCTGGTGATTTTTAAAAGTTTTACCATGATGCACTTGGCAACTCTGCAGACTTGGATTATTAGAAATATAAAACTGTATTATATCAGATCTGTCCAATTCATATACATTTCATGCCATTTGATTTTAGTAATATTATTTCAAAGATATTTCAGGCAAAGCCATATTTAAATTAATTCATAATTCTTTGAGTCACAAATTATAAAGTTATCTATTTTATTTCTTTAGAGGTAAAATAAAGTGAATGTCTTTATAAGATGGGAAAGCCTAATATTGTTTGGAAGCATTAATAAAACAATATAATTGAAATTATGGTATGTGTGAAATAATATATGCTTCAAATTGCTTGTTGGCATTTATACACAAACATATGCATTTACAAGAGTTATTCAATTTTAATACCTTTAAGATTCATAGTACTGCTCTGAAAATACTACCACTTTGGCTGATCTTTGCTGTTTCAAGGCCTCTGAAGGTTTGAACCTGGCCCTGATTGTGGGGCTTACTTTACAGATAATAGAAATAAAAACAGCTAACACTTAAAAATACAAACTGAAATATTGATTGTCAGCAGTATGAACATTTTAACTGTAATTACATTTTATATAAACTTAATTCTTCCTTTTCCATGAATCATCACAATCTCTTTTGTTTCTCTGATTTCCTAACTGTGAGTCCAGGCCTGGGAGGTCAAAGAATAGTTGACTGCAGACGCATCCACCCTCACCCTTGAGCCATCAGGTCTGGGCCTGGTATAAAGCAGCATCATTCCCAGTAGCAAATGGGAACAATTTGGGGCCCAGTGAGCCCAGGTTATGTTCTTGACTCTTAACATACTGCCAGAGCTACAGTCTTCTGTTAAACCCCAAACCGAAGGATTTATTTCCTACTGCACTTTACTAGTTCTTCTATGAGAGCAGACATTACCCTAGCAATGCCCTGTTGGCTGCTTGTGAACTAGTTTGGTCTGTGCCACGTCTTATACTTGGGATGATGATCCCTCAATCTTCACCCACAGACACTGGTTATGACTCTGTGTGGAGGATGACAAATTCCATAGACCTTGGTGACTGACTACTAGTAATGCAACTATGTACAGAATTCTGGCATGTTCTCATCTCCTGAAGGAAACCCTTTAGATATTAATGTTGGTCTTAATCTGCAATGAGTAGGTCTTATATTTTCTATAAAAATGTAGGATATTTTATTATATATTTTAAAAACAAACCACTTTTTGGAGAAGTTTTAGGTTAATAGCAAAATTGAATAGGAAATAAAGAAAATTCCATATACCTCTTGTCCCCACAAATATCTAACTTTCACTACCTTTTTGATTTTATATTATTTATTTATTTTTAGTAAATCTTAATATTATGTGAAATTCACATCGTTTTTTTTTTAAGAAATTAAATGTGGTAGAGATACTGTACATATCCAATGTGCTTGCACCAAATCACATTTCTAGCAAAGTGTGTGGATTCTCTTTGCTCCACATCCTCAACTGTATCTCATGTTGCTTGAGGAGTAATTAATATTTTGTAGCTTTAAAGAGAGTGACATAAGTTTTCCTTCCCTCCAAAATTCCTTATTTTCTCTTTTAATTTGTGTTTTTTAATGGTGAGGCTCAGTATTGCTTATTTACCATTTTGATTACCCTTTTTGTGAATATTCCAAAACATGCATCCACATTCCTATTGGTTTATTTTGACTTATGGTTATTGATTTGAATATACTATTTATGTTTTATTATAAATTAAATATATTTCTTAATCTGTTATTTTTTAATTCTTTATTTTTTCTTAGATAAAATGTCTTATATAATCAAGCCACTCTTTTCTTTTATAGTTTATACTTTTGCATCAGTCCCAGAACCATTTATTCTAATTTTTAGATAGTTCATTTTTCATCATAAATATGTATTTCTAAATATACTTACATACTGTAATCATTTCAATCTCTATCCAGTTAGTATGACATTATATACTAATTGATATTCTGACATTGAGCTATTCTTACATTCTCGGTACAAACTCCTCCTGACCATGACATTATAAAAAAAATAATTTATTACTACAAATCAGTGTCCTAAATGTGATTAATATTGCTGAGTTAATACTTTTAAGTAAGATTAGTTCACAGTTTACATTTTATGTACTGCCCTAATCTTAAGTATCAAGGTTATGTGATTTAATTGGTAGCTTCATTTTGCTGCTGTTTACTTTTTTATTTGTTCTTTTAAAGACTTTCTATAAAATAAGAATTAATTTTTCTTCAAGAGTTTAAAATATTTCCATTGACTTCTTGGTCTAAGTGTTTATTTATTTTTTGTGTTCAACCACTTTTTATTGTTCTATTACAGTTGTCCCAGTTTCCCCCCCTTTACCTTCCTCCTTCTATCCAACCCCCTGCTCCCACAGTTAATCCCCACACTGTTGTCCATGTCCCAGGGTCATTCATACATGTCCTTTGTCTAGTCCCTTCCCCTTCTCTCCACCATTATCCACCCTCTCCCCTCTGGTCACTTTCAGCCTGTTCCACTTTTCCATGCTTGTGGTTTTATTTATTTCTATTGATATTATTATAATGCCTTCAGTGGTTATTTATTCAGATTTTAAAATTTATTCATCTGGTGTTGGCAAATTAAATTTTGCTGACATTTATGTACATATTTCAATTTTACTAACATCGTATACAATCTTTTGTTATATTTTATTCATCTTTAATATTAAAAACATTTGTGCAATTTGAGAAATTCTGTTTATCAACTACACTTTTTTGCTTTCCTTCTACTCCACTTTTGAAGTATAGTATACAGGGTAAGCAGAAGTCAGCCCTGCTTGAGTGTGGTTGGTAGGGTAATAAAATAAGTGTAATAATTTATAATTTTAATTTGAACATTTCACCTAAAATGTCATATGGTATTCTTGAGTATGATATTGTTATGTTACAGAATTACATGCTTATGATTTTGTAATAAAAAAGAGACATTATTTGTACCAGACCCTGTATGAAATAAAAAGCCTATATCTCCATTCAGATTGTTTCTTACTATCATATTTGTGTATTTTTTTCTTTGAACAAATTATTAAGTTACATATATGCAATATGCACTATATTAGTCATGATTAATATAGTCTTATAGAATAATATAAGAACATTAGATGCTCATTCTTTCATAGAGGAATACATGGGGAAGTAATTGGGAAAAACATCAAATGTATAATATTGTAGGTGCATTAGTCAGTTTTATTTTATTCCAAGTGATACTAATCCCAAGTGTCAGCAAATAAAGAAATTTATTAGTTAATGTAACTGGGTCATGCCTCAGTCCACCTTATCCAGAGACTCAAAGGATATTGTCAGAGCTCTCCCTCTGTATTTGAGTTCTAATTATTTCTTTTTATTTTATTGTTGCTTGCCTTTAATATAGAAAATATTATCCCAATTCTGAAAATATATCTGGCTGGAGCCCAAGTATACAATTTTGTGTCACTAATCCAGATTTTAGCTGCTTTTCAGAAAACACTAATAAAGATGCATAAAGACTTGCTTCAGGCCCTATGGCAATTAAGGAACCAACAATGTGTCCAAGAAATCCTATAATGTATTACCAGGAAACGTGGATGGAGGGTTCTGTAACTAACAATCATATCCACATTGGGACACCTAAGGGACAATGCTCAAAGAAACAAAAATGGGTGGTGAGGAGTAGAACACATTGAAAAATCTAAGATTAAGATTGTCATTAAACATATAATTATATAAAAAGTACAGTGATGTCATATCTGCAGGAAGGTCACTACAACCACTTAAATATAAGAAGAGATTCTTGAGAACAAACTTGAAAGTTCATAGGAGTTCTCTGGGACTATAATTTATGTAATTTAGTCTCATTTGAGACGGCATCCATGCATATGCCTGTGTGCCCATCCCTACCTACTCTGATGGGGTCTCAGAGGGAAAAGTTTATGCAAATATAAGGACCATAAAAAGCAACCTGACACATGAGCAAATCTACAGCTATTTTGACATCATAGTACTCTAAGATAAGAAAGGGAAACAGTGGAAAAATAACATATCCATCAGTAAAGGTCACAATATGGAGCATATCATGCTAAGCAGTTTTAAGTAGACTTAGTTATATAAAATAGATACAATAGTATTAGGGTGTTGTTTGCTGGCTGGTTGTTTTTCAAATACTAATATTATAATTTTCAGTATTTGGAAAACACTGGCAACTAAGTGGAAAATGAAAATAAAGCAAAAAAAGTGAAAGGTTAATTGTAAAATGCTTGATTACAGGTAATTCATTTTTTTTTATTTCAAAATAGTCTCAGTGGGAGGAGAAATAAAGACATTACTGTGATAAATATTTAGATAATAAATTTCATAAATGTTTGCAAATGATTGATATCAGTTATAAAGGAGCTAGAGGAACTGATGAATTTTCTGAAATTTCCTATATAAAAGAATAATCAAGTATTTTGTAATTAACCTTGTCAAATGAACTGGAGAGGGATTGGAGAGGGAAAATTTGAGTTTAGCTTTTGTCCCATTGACTTTACCTACAAAAAATGAGAGAATAATTGGAAATGTGTTGTTAGCAATTGGATATTTGTCTATGAAACTTAAATGCAAGGATTGGTCTGAAGGTGTAGATATGCTTAGAATTGGTTGAGGTTAAGCACTAATAGAAGGAACTAGCCCATCAGAAATGTTTCAGAAAATAGATAAAATCAGAAGCAGTGCATTCAGAAGAACAGCTCCTAAGAGTCTCCAGAATATAAGTAGCATTAAGCCGAAGTGCCTGAGTAAAATGGTAACCATATTAAATCACCAGTTTAATTAGACTCAAGAAAGGAAAATCAATGGATGCTAAAATGATTAGGTAAAAAATTGTAGTAAAAGAATATTTACATAATCACAAAGCAACAATCTATGAATTATTTATGAATTATAAAAATTGTGTGTTAATAATGGAGGTAGCTAGTGGTTACCAACTTAATAAAGTGATTTAATTCCATTCTACCAATAGTGGGAATAAATTAATTTCTGGTTTAAAATAATGAAATTTTGTATTCTCCTGGTGTATCGCAATAAGGAGGATGCCTCCCTTTGTGTACTGCACCTGTCAAGAAACTCCTGTGTTACAAATAGGTGTGAGGAAGCAATCAGAAAAATGCAGAATATACAACATCCAACAGGATAACTAGCCTGGACCTTCAAAAGTCAAAGTTCATGAAAAATACAGAAATGTGGGAATTATCTAGATTTAGAGAGAAACAGAAAAACTAATGATTGCAATGCAAGGATTTTATTTGCATTCTTGAAAGAAAATTTGCAAATAAGATATTTTGTTGCAATCTAGAAATAAGGTTGTATAATTGATTTTATTAAATTAATGTTAAATATGTTAATATTACTGTGACCTTATATACAAATATCATTTAACAGGACACTTGTTAAAGTATTTAGGGGTGAAGTATCAGATGTCCTTAATTTCTCTAAGTGGTTGAGCAAAAAGAATGGTAATTAACACAAATAGAAATAAAAATGTGATAAAATATTAAAAATTAATTAAAGCAAAACTATTAGAGTTTGTATATTGTTATTTCAACTATCTGTCATTTTAAACATTCAGAATTATAACAATAGTTTCCATGGACTGATAGTGTTCACATTTAAAAACAGGCACACTCCAGTTTTGTAAGAACTGAAAAACAAAAGCATATCCCTTATATACTCTGTATGTGTGATATATATACTTTGTATAGTTTGCTCTTGAAACTGATTTATAATAATGTAGAGAAAAAGAAAATTACAATTATTCTGTACCAAGAAATTAACTCTTTTTGTTTGTTTGAAAAATGTTTTAACATGTACTTTTAAGAATAATTGTTCTTGATAAATACTTTATATTGATATATTTTCATTTATTTTTATCTCATTTCTTTATTCTTTGTATTTTACTTCTTCTAGTCATATGAAACTTGAAAACATTTTTTAGTTTTAAATACATACAAATCATAACCAATGAACATAGTTTGTTTCCTTTCAGGCTTGAGAAACTTACAAATAATATTTTATGACATATTTTACTACTAATATTAAGGTGTTATTTTTAACTTCATTATCCATAACATAAAATTAGTAGTGATTAATAAGAATATGCTATTGTATATTTCTTTATTTGTAACTGCAGAAAATTGTGGGTATATGTTGAAAACTTAAACTAGTTGTTATACCACATTAGTAAAATACTACATTAAAATTATAAAATTAATAATATATTATTGAGAATACATGGAATCTTTTAAAAAATTTTTTGTTACTTAATTACATTTTTCTAGAAGTATCAAACATCATACTGGCTTGGTTAGCAATTTAGTTTTACCATTATGATCTATAAAGTGACATCCAGTTTGCATTGAAGGTCCAAGTATATGAAGAGAAAATAGAAAATAAATGAATGCTCGTATTTTAGACAATCATAGTAATTGTTTCACTTCCCATAGAAGTGAATAAAGTTAAATTCAACCCAAAATTTGGGTTGGAGACACCAATATCATTAGGAAATAAATTATGCAAGGACCACCTTGATCTCTTGCTTTTGTACATACCCACACACACCCACACACTTACACCAGCAGTATCTATATAATTATGAAAGATAGAGAGTGGAACATTAAGAAACATAGCTTACCTTGTACTGTCAATATTTTCTACTTTATTTTGGAATATGTTTTCTGAATAGAGTATAAGCCTTTCTGGCTTATTTCAGTATTTGTCTATTAAATTTATAATTTGATAACTTTCTTTTCTACTTAAGAACATGCATATGTATATTGAGTTTAGTTTTCATTCATGTACTTAGTATTATTCCTTAGTTCTTTCAACCTTCAATAATAGAGAAGACAAGTAAATTCCTTTTACATGAAATGCCTTACTACACCTGCTATTTACCCCAGTTGATCTCTTGACTAACTTTTTTCTGTGTACTCTAGTCTCAAAATAGCCATAAATTTGAGAACTCTTGTGATTAAAACAGGATATGGCACAGAATTATATATTAAACTACAATCTAAAATTGTTCTGTTTTCTCGAGCTTTCTATTTGAGTTTGGTGTGCAGTAGTGGGGCCAGTTGCTTTGTAGAAGTTGCTGTCCATAGATAGAGAAAGAAGCCAGCAGAATAATTATACTTACAGAGAATTCATTATCCTTTATTTCAACTTCTGGTCAAGCCAATCCTTATAAAATCTCCATTAAAGCCTGTATTCTTTTTCTTAATATTAGACAAGACTACAGAGTAAAATAAATTTTCTGGAAAACTCAGGTTATGAGCCACTGCTTAGGAAATGAATAATAAAGTAGAAAATATCAGAGTCTAACTGTCCATATCATTAAAGGATGATTTCTCAACAATGAGTTACTGAGAATGATTAACAGGAGAAAGAAAGAGAGAGGTCGTCAAGGAACATGTATAAAAGACCCATGGACAAAGCCAAAGGGGGTGGGATTAAAGGTGGGAGGTGGGGGTGGGTGTTGTGGGGGAAGTGGTGGTGGGAAAAGGGAGACAACTCTACTTGAACAATAAAAAAATTAAATTAAAAAATGATTGATTGTCATTCCAACTGCTATTATCTTCCAACGGGGGAAAAAAAAAGGACATCAAATGAGAGAGAGAGACAAAGCTAAGAATTCCCAATATAAGTGAAATCTGAGAAGGGGCTTAAAGAAGTAACAAGATTTTTTTTTTGCTGTGATAGAGAAAAAGTGTATCAGGTTGAGAAACAAAATGAGCAGAATCCACAGAGTAGAGACAGTTATGATGTAGAGAAGAAACAGGAAGATCTCTCCCTTACAAAACTAGAGTGTCTTATTGTGTAGGCATGTTGAAAACTAACATGAAAGGTATAATATGAAACTAATATGACAAGTGTAGCTACTTTATGAATTATGATGAACAGAAAGTATCCTTTGCATAAAATTAATAATTCACAGCTTTCCTCACTGAACTAAGGTAACTTTGAAATAAGTAACTTCTTTTTTCTTTTACATATGCAGAGAAGGATAATGCCCAGAGCAAAATAAATAATAAACAGTATAAAACAAATTAATAAAGGGGCAAATGAAAAAATAAATGAAGAGGTGCATAAATGTGTAAAATAAAATAAAATGCTTTAGAATATGTATTCTGACAGCAGTGGTAAATGTTCAATAATTCTGAAAACTGCCTAAATATGTGAAGTTGAAGTGCACATTTACCTTACCCTTAGACTCATCAGCATCACAACTTCATAAAAAGTGTAAAAGATGCACAATTGTCATTTTTAAACTTTTAATGATTAGAGAATAGACAACAGAGTTTCAAGTTCATTTTAGTATTTGGCCTTCTGTTGTGATTTAGTATTTTTCTTATTAGTGCTGATTTCTGTATATCTTAAAATAAAAATATTTAAGATAATTATCAATACCCTTTCTGATACTTGAGAATACTATGGTGTATAAAATCATGAGACAGACCGTTAAAAATCAAACAAATACAATAACACTGGGAATCACACTATCACTGAACACTTCTTTGTAATTTTGGTCCCTAATGGAAGAAATAAAAGTTGCATTCAAATTACTTATTTAAATCAAATTTGAATATAATTATAGTTCTAAAACATTGGGTTTGTTGTTAAAGAATCATAGCAAAGTAATAGAAAATAATAATCACTTCCATCAGGAACACAAGATGTATGAAAACTGAAACAAACATTATAAAAATTGATGTATTTTTTCTAAACAAGCAAAGTGTGAGAAGCTTCCAATGCTAAAGACAGAAAAAAATTTTAATATGTACTTTTTAAAACTAAGGAACTAAAATATCAAGGTTTTAAAAAAATATGACAAATATAAAGTCACAAATGACTATATTTTTGGAAGAAAGTTTATTTCTTATTTTGCTTTTTATTTCTATTTTTATGTATTTTTAATGAAAACCTAGTATTTTATTGTGTTTTTACATTGGATTTATGGGAGTGACACAGGTTTCAAGTGTCAAACTCAACAAAACATCATCTGCACACTGCATCATTTTCCTGTCTCCCCAAGTCAAGTCTCTTTGTGTCCCCATTTACCTACCTTTGCCTGCCTCCCCCTACTCCCCATCCCCTTTCCCTTTGGCTCTCCCCACCCTGTCTGTGTCTATGTGTTAAATATGTGTTTTTGCTTAGTCTGTTCACCTTTCATCCACCCCTCCAAAATCCATTCCCTCTGACAGGTATCAGTCTTTTCCATGTGCCCATGCCTCTGTTTCTCTTTGTCCATCAGATTATTTTGTCATTAGATTTCACAAATAAGTGAGATTGTAAGTATTTCTTTCTCTGACTGGCTTATTTCACTTAGCATAATATTCTCCAGGTCTATCTACACTGTCACAAAGGGTAAGATTTCCTTCTTTTTTACAGCCACACAGTATTCAGCTGTGTAAATGTACCACAGCTTTTTTATCCACTCACTTACTACTGATGGACATTTGGACTGTTTCCAGTCTATGGTAAATAATGCTGCTATGAACATAGGGGAGCATATATTCTTTTAAATTTGGTGTTTTGAGATCTTTAAGATATATTCCCAGAAGTGGGATTTCTGAGTCAAAAGGCAGTGCTGCTTTTAATTTTTTGAGGAAACTCCATACTGCTTCCCAGAGTGGCTGCATGAAGCTACTTTCTCACCAACTGTTCACAGGGTTTCATGTTTCTCCACATCCTCACCAGCACTTGTCTGTGGATTTATTGATGACAACCATTCTGACACAGGTGTCCTCTTTATTTTTAGGTCAATGTCTTTATATGATTAAGCATACACTATAATAATTATAATTGTAGCCCTGGCTGGTGTGGCTCAGTGGATGGAGTGCTGGCCTGTGAACCAAAGGGTTGCTGGTTCAGTTCCCAGTCAGGGCACAAGCCTGGGCTGAGGACCAGGTCCCCAGTTGGAACGTGTGAGAGAAACACATTGATGTTTCTCTCTTCGTCTTTTCCCTCCCTTCCCTTCTATCTAAAGAAAATAAATAAATACAACCTTTAAAAAATAATTATAATTGTGTAGATATACTTTTCAGAAATATTTATTATGAATTAGAATGTGTATATATTTTATGAATTTTAAACTATAATTTCTGGTAAGCATAACGATACCTAATCAAACAGGACTTGGCAAACATTTAAAAAGGGTCACAGATGTTATGTTTTAGCCTTTGTTAGTCGTATATCTCTGTTGTGGCTACTCAACTTTGCCATTTTAGAAGGAAATCAGCCATGGACAATACATAAACAAATAGGTGTATGATATTTCAATAAAAGTTTTTAAGAACAAGCAGTAGCCTGGATTGTTCCACTGGGTTGTACTTCGTCCACTCCTGTGACATACTGTGGGTGACTCAATGGAAACACACTTCTGCTGTTAATGGGGAGCAGTTTCCCTTTCCTGGGTAACCGTTTCCTATGTCCTCTCTGAAATAAAGTATATACTTAAGTTAATAAATGAAAGAGCGTTATCATTTCCCTTGGAATGTATCCAGTACCATCATCATAAAAGCTTCCTTCTTTCCTTTCAGTGAATTCTTTCAACTTGCACATAAAACCTGCATAAATGTGGATGTTTCTTATTATTAGGGATATCATATGTTATGGAAATGTGTACTAATTATTACAAGTTATAATTTAAATGATAATTAGAAAATATGCAAATGGCAATAAAGAATTAAGTGAATCCAGGGGCAATCCAAGTTGCTGAAGGCTTTGATACATGTAGTCATCCTGGAGCTGTGGAACTTGAAGACAAATTTGCTGACGGGAAAGGTCTTTTGGCACAGAGAGTTACAGCTTTTCGGAGCTTACGCACAAAGGAGTACATCTGTATAACATGTCTCAGAAAAAGGAGAGACAACTATTACCTATTTAGAAAACATTGTAATACTTTCACATTTAATAACATAAAATTTATAAAATTTGTACTTTTTTCTACATATCTATATTTTCTTCAATCTTTGTAAACTTAAATGCAAATGTTGATTTGCTTTGTTTATTTCTAATTCACTAAACAACAAATGTAAGTATTACCTGTTTTATGTCTGCTTTGTCATATGTACTTATTGGAAATAACCTCTTTATGTTAGCAAAGCAAATGAATGACATTTATACTAATAATGTTTTAAGGGCTGAGTATAGTAAATATCAGTCATCTTTGCCTCTTGCCTTTGCCACACCGATGACGGAAAACTCTCCATCCCTGGGATCACATACAATTTTTCTTTTCTATTTTCTTTCAGTCTTGTAACACTGAAAAATATGTGTTTTGAAAAAAGTCTTGAAACTTGTTTTTTTTTTCATGTGAAATGAAAAATCTTCACCTTAACAGGTAGAAGAGATTACAGCCCAATCACATTCTGAACTCCCCCACCACAACCAGAAAATGAACACTCATTTTTAACATAAAACTCTATATGCTTATCTATTAGTTTAAAAGTTCAGTTTTTCACAGTATATAATGTTTTGCCAGAACATTTTCCCATGATATTTGTATGTAACACGCTATTTAGGCCTCTCTTAGAACATGTTGAAGTTACATAAGATTTTAATAATATGAACTTTATTCTTATTTGGTTCTCAGTAGAGAACTCTCTAACCTTGTGAAATTCAACAACAAATATATCTTATGACTTTCCCTTTAAAACACTGAGTGGAATTCATTAAACTATATGATTAGAATGCATGTGTATTTTCATAGGTATGTTATTTTTAAATAGTTTATTTTTATTGTGTTTTCCATTACCATTATGCCCCCATACCCTCTCCCACCTCCACCCAGCCTTCTCTTCCCAGCAGTCAACACCCTCTTGTGCCTGTCGATGAGTTACTTTGTCTTTTTGCTAAATTGCTCCACTCTTCGACCCCACCCCACCCCAAGCACAGATACACTATTTTTTAATGAAAGCTTTAAAGACTTATCATGGCAGCTGTTTAGGCCTAACTGAACATTCTCTCCTAGAATATAGAAATAATTGATACTATTTACCTTAAGTGTCATACAGTTGTCCAAGTTTAACCATTTTAGAAATACTTTGCATGGGCTACAAGGGCATGTCTCCTCATTACCATTGTTGACTATAGAGATATCAGTGAATTTGTAATTAATATCATTCACAAAATTGAAAGCAGGGCAAGAATATTGCTGCTTAATTCACACAGTTCAGCAATTTATCTCAACATTCCACTTTGAGAAATTCTGTGGCTGACATGTGAAGATCTTTATGTCTAGTCTAATCAGAAGACTTGATTGGCTTGGCTTCTGTTAACTGAAGGACGAAGAGTGAATTATTACTTTTCCAAATAATAGAAACACATCCTAGGGAAATACAATGCACTTTAGGTTGGCAGAGACTTCATACTAACTGGAACTACTGAAAATCAGATGACTGCCCCGTAAGCCATTTTATTGTAACATAGATACATGGACATAATAAAAATAAATATTACAAAAGTCTTGTGTTACCATTTCCCCCAGTGACACTACACAGAGGCAACACATTTTAAATTTCTTTTTATTGGTTCATCTGTTGGTTCCCAATGTTATGTTATTTAAGATATACTAACTTTATTTCTTGATTTGTAAATTTAGAAAGTTTCAATGAATTCTCTACCATGAAAAAAAGAGAACTATAAATTAACCTGATTTCTTCTTCTTAAATGTCTTTGTAAGATTTTCCTAATGTGTACTATTAATGACTTTAATATTTTAAATAAAATATGCATGTCTCTTTCTCTTGTTAAATTAATTGTAAGAACTGTATCTTGTTTTTTTCCCTCAAGTCACATGAAGAAAGTTGCATTCTAGACTTCTATCTCTATGAGTCTCCATTAGTTTGTCAAATTCTAGCTTTATTTTTGCTTTTACATTGGCAAAGGGTATGACTCTTATATAAAATATGTAACACATCAGTGCCATGCTGTGTTTTTAAATTCAGTCTAGACATTAAAAACAAGGAAAGCAGCCCTGGCTGGTGTAGCTTAGTGGATTGAGCACCAGCAAAGTGTTGTTGGTTTGATTCCCAGTCAGGACACATACCTGGGTCATGGGCCAGGTCCTCAGTGGGGTGTGCCTGAGAGGCAACCACACATTGATATTTCTCTCCCTGTCTTTCTCCCTCCCTTCTCCTCTCTCTAAAAAATAAATAAAAGATAAAAAATATTTTAGTTAAGATGCAAGTTTAGATGCTGTAACAATGATAAAAATGACAGTGATTTGAAAAAAATAACATATTTCTTTAATAGTTTCCTCTTAAGCAAACAATGGCCAATATGCCACTTTGATATTTCAGGAACTCAGGTCCTTTTTTTCTCTTGATCTTCTATCTTCATCCTTAGGTTTGTAGTCTCAGAGACAAATACTGTATCTTAGCATAATATCCACATTTCAGCTAGTGGGAGGGGGAGAGAGGAAGCGGAAGGCAGAAACCTTGCCTTTCAGGAGTAGCACCAGGAAGTTGCACATATAACTCAGTAATTCAGTGTTACCTTGTGCAATATGCTAAAGCTCCGCTTATCTACAAATCTTAAGTAATAATAGCACCTACCTTACATGGGTGTTGTATGAATTAAATGAGGTGCCATTTATAAGGTACTTGGACTAGTACCTGATACAGTAAAACAATAAGCACAATAAAAGTCTTGAATAAGATTTGTATTACTTTCTTGTAATTTTTTGGCCAGAAATTGATTATATGACCATAATTTGTTATGAAGAAACCTAATGTAAATTTCACTTCACCATCGTGTGCTCAAGTAAAACACATTATTAGAGAAGAGAAAGAGTAGGTAGTAGGAGGGTGAATAGCAAGGTCTGCGACACATTCTATTAATTAAAAAGGACAGCAACACATCCAGTTTTTACTTGACACTATTTTTCTGTAAAGTTGAGACCCTTTGCTGCAATCTAGGGCCTTTCTTCACAAGGACTTTTTTCCCTTGCTCTCTTCTATTCTTCACTTTTCATAACACTTCTTCTTGGATTTATTTTCCATTTGATAGAATATATGCTTTTCTCTCCTCCAACCCCTTTTTTTTTGTGTCAGAAAGGACAAATGATACATTGTCTTAGTCCATTCAGTCTGTTTAAAACAAAATATTAAGGTAGCTTATAAATAACATAAATTTATTTCTTATAGTTCTGGAGGTGCAAGATCAAGGTGGCAGCATAGTCACATTTTGGTGATGGCCCAGTTCCTGGTTCACAGTTGTACCTTCACATTGAGTCTTCATATGGTGGCCGAGGACATGAATCTCTGCAGAGCCCCTTTAAAAAACAACAACAACAACAACAACCACATCAACAACCACAAACTAATTCTATTCATGAAGGCTCCACACCCATAACCTAAGTAAGCACTTCCTAAAATCTCCACCTTCTAATACTATTGTATTTGGGCATTATGACTTGAACATATACATTTGGAAGGGGGGAGGCAAACATTCAGATCATAGCATATACCATTTTTTAATTGCTTATATTTTTACTTCTTACATTTTGAATTATTTCTTTCAGAATATTGATTTTGGTTCAATACTGTTTTCACCAAATCTTTAAAGATCATTATCTTGTTTTCTAAAAACTAGTCCTACTGATGAAGAGTAAATATAATACCTGAGTTTTATTTTCTCCAGATAACATTATTTTTAAAAATGTACCTTTGAATAAGACGGAAGGTGGGAGGGGGATAATGTGAAAAAAAGAGGGAAGTGTTATCAAGGAACATGTATAAAGGACACATGGACAAAGCCAAGGGCGGGAGGACTGAGGGTGGGAGGTGGGGGTGAGTGGGGTTGGGGGGAGTGGAAGGGGGAACTGACAACTGTACTTGGACAACAATTAAAAAAAAGAAAAAAAAAGAAAAAATGTACTTTTGATGTTCTAAACTTCAGAAAAATATATTAAACTATCTATTAATTTCTATGATTCATGTTGTTTAAGACTAAGTGAGATCTTTCAATCTGGAGACTTTTTTTTCCAATCTGGGGAATTTTTTATAGTTTATTTTATTATAACACTAATTTTTCTTTTGTTTTTCCTTTATGTATCATTTAGTAGAAAACTTGAAGGTTTCATAAGTAACTTTATTTTTAATTTTTTAAAAATGTTTGTTTACTCAATATTATGTTTGCTAGATTCATACATACTGTTACCGTATAGTTGCTAATAGTTCTTTCTCATTGATGCACAGAATTGCATTGTGTGAATATGCCACAGTTGATTTACTCTTTCTACTATTAATGGACATTTGGGTAAGCTCCAGTTTGAGCCTATTTTGAATAATGACTCTATTAACATGTTTTTAGTGAGTATGTATATGCATTTTTATCAAGTTATTACCTAGGAGAGAAAATGCAAGATCATATGGTATATACATACACCGCTGTAGTAGATACTGCCAAAGGATTTCCTAAAATAGTGTTAAAATTCAAATTAGGGTCTCAATTAGGCCATATTCTTGCCAAGATTTAATGGTATCTGTCTTCTTATTTTTAGTTATTTTTGGAGATGCTTAATGGTAGTATGTCCTTAGAGTTTTAACTTATGCTTTCATAATGGTTACATTGGATATATTATTATATTTCATTGTCTGTTGATATTCTATTTTCTGAAATAATTGTTTAAAGATTTTGCTTTTTAAAGGGCCTGAGGTATCTTGGTTTATCTTGCCTTTATGGATATGTAGTTTTTTATGTATATTTGGGATATGAGTTATTTGGTGAATATATGTATTATTTTATCTACCACTCTGGGTTGCCTATTTATCCTTTTAATAAACATGCATGATTTTTTATTTATATAGCAAGAAGCACTAAGTGAAACATGAGACCATCCTTTAGGCAATAAATAATAGGAAAATAGTTTAAAATGCCTTAATCAAGTATATTAAAGAAAATATTTGTTAATTTAGAGAGACATTTAAATTTCTATATCCACAAAATTAACATAATTGTATAATTATAATATATTTTATAAAATTATTTATAATATTTTTAAATATGTTCACATAATGGTTAAATGATTGCTTTAATATTCAAAGTAGAACCTTAATTCATTTTTTAAAGTAATAATGTTTTTAATGAAAACTATTAGGTAATTTTGTAAAATAAAAACTACTATTCATGGTGGCTCATAATTATAAAATAGTGTCAAATGTTATGAAATAAAAAAACACATATGCAATTAGCCATTTACATCATAGACAAAGCCACTGTAGATTATCTGTAGGGGGAACCAAATAAACATTTCTATCTGCTTCCTATCCAATTTTTTACCTCTTTTCTTTTTTAATTGAATTTGTTAGGGTGACATTGGTTAATAAATCCACACAGGTTTCAAACATACAGCTCTATAGCACACCATCGGCATCCTGAATCATGTCGCCATCACCCACACAGTGAAGTCTTTTTCGACCACTGTTTATCCCCCTTTGCCTTCTTTCTCTTCCTCTCACCCTCCTTTCTCCCTGGAAGTCACCGTACTGCTATGTTGTCTATGCCTGTTGTTGTTGTTTTATTGTTGCTGTTTTGTTGATCCCTTCATCTTTTTCACCCAGCTTCCCAACCCTCCTCCCCTCTGACAGCTGTCTACTCATAAGTAACAGCCTGTTCTACTCATATGTATCTATGTGTCTGTTTCTGCTTTGTTAGTTTATTTTGCTCATTAGATCTTTTCTTAGTCATGAATTTTACAACCCTATTCTCTCTTTTTCCCCATCTCTTCATCACCCTTTCTCCCGTTTAGGTCAAAGTATCTCGTGATTTCCCCTGCCCTAAAGGAAAATCTATTACCTTAGAAAGCTTCATCAGGCACTTAGCATAAAACTTTATTAGCTTTAACACTGCACATGGCAATTAGCCCAGGGCAGTTTCCTCCAGTTCAGTGCCTATGCATACCTAGTGACTTAACTTCGGTATTCTGAAAGAAACGAGGCACTTTCCCATTTCATCAATAGAATAAACTTGCCTGCTCATAAAAGCTGTCTTTTACTCTTTCTATTTGTTTTTCCGTTTAATCGTGATCTCCACCATCTAATTACCCATCCTTTGCATTCTAAGCTACAACTTGAGGACAGAAATAAGAATGTAGATTGTTTCTTATGGCTACTGGCTACTTTCTTTATAGGCTGAATGTTTTAAATGTGTTTTAAGCATGAACCTAATACATTTCCTCAAGGATTTAATTCCTCTTTATGTGGTTTAATGGTTTAGACTAAAGGAATTACTTCAGAACAAAACTTACCTTTCTGAAATAAAACAAAAATACTAAAATATCCTATCCACTGGTAGACCAGTGGAGGAATGATGCCAACATTGTTCTCTTAGTAAGGAAGACCATATCCGTCAACCAAACTCATTTATCAATACTTCTACTTGCATGATTTATTATAAAGAGTTTTGACAAAGTTTACTCTTAAGATTTTAATTAGAATATTCAACAATCTACTCAAGTTATGTAGTGTCTAGTGAAGTCACTGCTGATTAAGGCACTAGGTATATTGCTATTAGGTTGAACACTACTGATGTTCATAACTTGGGTACAATTCGGGTAGATTGTTTGCCCTCCAAGTATTGTTTGTCCAACGAAACTGTTCATTGATACATTCTATCCCCAAATATAAGTCTTAGAGTGTCACAAGGCTTCGAAGTAGCAGAACTTCTAGACCCGAAAGGGTATGTGACCCCTCAGCACCATGCTGACAAAGCCCATTGAGCCTATTCGAGTTCCCTGTCACTTAAAGTCAGTACACCCACATGTCCATATCATTGTCAAAAGAGCAAAACAATCTCTAATGTACTGGGCAGATGAGAATAACCTGCTTATCACACCTAGCTTAACTGTATTAGCACTGGAACACCTTTATTCACAGCTACACTACTATCTGTTCCGCAGTTTCCATCCTGTAAAATTAAACTCTGGCTGGTGTGGCTCAGTGGACTGAGTGCTGGTCTTTGAACAAAAGGGTTGCTGGTTCAATTCCCAGGCAGGGCACATTTCTGAGTTGTAGGCCAGGTCTTCAGTAAGGAGCACGTAAGAAGCAATCACACATTGATGTTTCTCTCCCTCTCTTTCTCCTTCCCTTCCTCTCTTTCTCTCTAAAAATAAATAAATAAAAATCGAAAAAAATGCAATTCAAACATAATAAATAAATGTTATTAATCATGAACAAAATGGTAGCTCTGACTTGCTACCAGTCAGTTAAGTCATGAAAGGGTGCTGTTTCACAACTATTTCCCAAATTACCCAGATGTAGCCTTTAAGGAAAGCCTATAGTAAACAATTATCTAATTTCCCTTTGCCTGACAAAATAAGTCAGGTGGTCTCTCCCAGTACCAGTGATTTCTTGGTCTACATTTGAGACAAGTACCTGAGTATTATTTTTCTGTAGATACCCTTGTGAGTAAAAACCTTTTACATTTTTTCCTTAACATAATGATTCAGTTATGCATCCTCTTTTCATTGTTCATCATATTCCCTCTATTTCATAGTCAAATTATTTTCATCACTATCTTTCTTCCCTCAGGGAGGTACCCAGTTCAGACACATTCAGCAGACAGTGGTAACATTGCTCCCACCAAGACTGTGTCCTTCACTTAATTTCCAGTGTAATGCCCTACAATTTGATAAGCAAAAATTATAAAAATATTCCTAATACTTAGTAAGGTAGTCACTCCACAATTAACCTTATGTTAGCAATTTAGGCTGAATTTAAGTTTCACCTCCAAGTTTCTAATTTTAGTACATAGAGTCAAATTTAGTGATATAGTTATCATGTCATATAAATCAATGCTGTCACTAGCAGCGTAAGAAAGTGAAGCTCTTGCTCTGTAGAAACCATATAGAGGTAAATGAAAGATGAAAATGAGATAAGAAGGATATAGACGTCTTCTATCATCTCTCAACCCATCATTCCCACCTCCCAATCCTAGTAACAGCTCCAGCAGAGCACCAATCATGTGCAACCTAGGAGATGCTGACCATGGAAGGTATCCTTTAAAGCCCCTTTCCTCTGATTAATGGGTAACCGGCCAGCAGTGATCCCGGAACACTGCAGATGGCTTGACGAAACTCGACAAAAACTTGCACAGAGACAGACTAGTTTCTGTGGAGAAGTAGGGATGGAATGGCCACCCCCTCTAGTGGGGAGCGCGCTGAATTACTGTCCAAACCTGCTTTTATTGGGTTCGTTTTGCATAATAATTCAAGTAAAGTACAGTACTCATTAGGGGGAAGTAAGGAACAATAGATAACAAGGAACTCTGCCTGTCTATTTTGAGTCGGGGTCAAAGAGCTGTAAGACTTTGAGGAACAAACTAACTTCCTCCTTGGACCCTTCTCATTCAACTGAGAGCATTCTAAACAAAGGAGATTTCACAGTAATTTACATGTTCTTTCTTAGGCCTGATCACCAGGGGAATCCGCCCTTTTCAGCACAGAGCTGCACCACCCCGTCATTGTTTCAGGCTTAGGTGGAGCACGGGAACTAAGGCAACCAAGAGATAAGGAGATTTTCTCCCAGACGAAGAGAACTCAGGCTAAGTCAAAGCTGAGAAGCGAGGGTCCATCACCCCCTTTTGCTGCAGCCCCCAAAGTCCTTCTTTTGGGAGGCCTCCCACATGATCGTGCCTGTCTTAGATTGTTCCCCCATTGGGGAATCTTACCTGTCTTTAGCTAACCGACCAAGCTTTGGGGTTCAGTTATGAATGAAGCAGCAGAAGCAGCGTTCCTGCCAGGGAGATAAGCTTTTGTCTCCTTGCTGGTTCACGGTTCCAAGGGCATTCCCTTAGCCTTAGCCTTGGCGGGGATTACAGCTTCTGATACCAGGCAGGGCAGTTCCCAACGTTCCTCTCCTGTTGTAACAGATATTTTATTTACATATTTAAATTTTTAACAGAACACTGTCCCATTGGTGATAAGGAACGTGGCATGTCCTAATATGACATTTCATCCCAATTTTCTCATTAGTGGCAAAAAAAGAACCATCAACCTAGAACAGATAACCTATTAAGTAAAGGTATTTTCAGAGACACAATACTGAAAGAAGTCATCTCTGGTAAGTGGCCTATAGATCATCAATAAAGAAGCACAAATTTATGAATCAATGACTGAATGACCCTCATGTTAAATAAACATTTTGACTCTAGAATTTTATCATACTTCTTTGTATTATTCCAGGCTTTTGAAAATGAAATCATTATATATTACTTTTGAATATCATGCTAAGTAAGGAGTTATTTTTTTTCTTAGTAGTGGTCTTTCACACAAGGCCTGTCCAGAAAGTACCCAGCCACATAGTATGCAAAACGAGACATCTATTGAAGAAGATACAAGATACAAAAAACAATGTACATAGGACAATATCTGGTCAGTCCCCTTTGAAGTAGACACCTATGGTCTACTAATGTACTGGGCAGGTGAGAATAATCTGCTTCCCATCACACCTAGGGTAACTATATTAGCATATTAAGTGTAAATGCTTACAGACCTCGTGTAAGCATTTGTTGATTGAATGCATATGTTTTCTCAATGTTTATATTAAAAAATTAGAATGTATGATTGCATATGGCCATCATTAAAATAATAGTAATATTGCATATTAAGAAGATAGCTAATATATTTAATTGGTTTTAAACAAATGCACGAAGTATTTGAAAAGAACAAATAAATAAAATCTAAAAATGTTTTTAAAGGAATAATCATTGAGTAGCAACATTTAATTTTATTAATTGCACTATAGCCATGAAATATTAAGTTACCATTTCTTTAGAGGATTAATTTTTCCACTATTTTGTATCAGAGATAAATCTGTTCTTAAAATTTAATTAGTAGAAATAAGATAGAATTTTTTAGGTCTATTATTTTTTGATTAAAGAATAGAAGAAACAGTAAAGACAAACCAAATTTCTCTGCTGTTTTTTTTATTAAAATATATGTATCAACAATAAAGAGGTATTTTATCACACATTGTGTTATATATGAATTTCCCATGACTGTTATCTGTAACCCCCCCAAATTATTATTTGTGCAATCAACAGTAAAGCAAATACATTCATGTCACATAATTGGCATGTGAAAGATGTCTATTTTTGTCTATTTTGTAGCACCTTTCTGAAAGATGTTTTCTTATCCAGTCATAAAAACACGACTTGAAACCTGGAAGTAGCTTTAGAAATTACAAGGTCTAATCCTTTCATGTTAATTTATTGAACAGAGAAAACTGAGTTTCTAAAGAAGATAAGTGACTGGCCCAGGTCAGGAAGCTAATTCAGGGCAGAGCAAGGAATCTTATGCAAATGTTAAAAAAATGACTAATGTCTTTTGTGTTGGGCAAAGAGCCGTGTAAATTTTCTGGGCATGCATGACTTATTTTCAATCTGGTAACTTTGTCATAAAATCCAATAACATTGTCAGCACCAAGTTGTTACAGATTTCACATAGCATGTTTATCACAATTTATTAATAATTTCTTTCCATTATGAATTTTAAATATAATTAAGCATTGATAGTCATTATCAGGATGAAACACATGGTATATGCTTTTCTGCCAGTAAAGTCAGCATCTGAGCTGCACCGATGATAAAAGGGAAGCGAACAAACAAAGTGAAGAGTTGCCATCCATGTACTGCTGAAAATGTTACATTAGAGAGCTGGCTGGATATCTGAAAGTTACAGACCTAGGCTTCTGCTTTGTGTGAAAGCAGCAGCTGGCTGGGGGACAGTGGACAAAGAGAATGCTGAATGAAGTCAGAGTTTGATGTAGAGTGGAATATGGGAAACACACATTTCACTCCTTTGTGGAAGGCTTTATTTCCTTCCAGTTTTTCAGAGAGAAAAAACCTGCTTTAGCATGCTATGTATATTTCTCTGTCCTGTCCCCTAAAGTGCCTTCTTTGCTCCTTTCTATCATTTGTTTCCTGTGAGATTCAGCCCCACCTCATGGTCCTTTGGACAGTGCCCAAACAGGTACATTTACTTCTGAAAATAAAATTTTTAAGAAATGGGGAAAATATATTACTTGCTTGGCTTGCTTTCATTTCACCTTCAAAGCAAAAAGACTAGATTTGGGTAGATATTACTCATTTTACTCAAAGAATATTTTTTAAAGAAACTGTATACAACCATTTTATAATTGTAATCATTTTGTGTAGTTATAATAATTTTAAAGGTACTGATAATGCAAAAAATATACAATTAGTTTAAGATACTTGAATTTGATTCCCACTTCAGTCATTATCTTTGTTGGAAATTCAGATGATGAAGAACTACAAAATATAAGGTCCTTGACTATGACATTCTATTATTTAACTACTTCTAGCAAATGATTTTGTAAAAGAAAAGTGTTCATTATACAAAAAGGTACTAATCAATTGCTTTATATACTCCATTTTCATATTACTTCAGAGGTTATTGTAAAAAATCTTAATTAATAAAGAGCATAAAATTATCTAAGGGTGTTATCAAAGTTTTTCACCTCTCTTGCTTTAGAAAAGTGTTTGATTCATCTGTTTTAAGCTACTAGATAAATTATCAGCCCCTTACTCCCAAAATTACAAGCTGATTTTGACCACAATATGATAAAATATCTTAACAAAATGGAGGCTCCAGGGAGGTGCAAGAAACATGAAGTGCGTGTGCATTTGAACTTGTTTGAAGAGCAGTCACCATCATTAGGCCTGGACTTTTGTGACTGAAAGGTGGGTTCAGCTGCCTGCTGCAATGAAAGCCAAACTTGTGAGGCAGGTGCAGTGGAGAAAAGGAAAGAGATTTATTCAGGCACTGAGCAACCTAGGAGAATGGTGGACTCTCAACTCACAGACCATCTCTCCTTCCGGCTTAAGCCCTCCATTCCTATATGGATAGAGAAGAATACACTTTTTTTTTTTCTACCCAATTATCTTGCTAGGTTTCATTGCACTGGGGCCCTGTTCACTCAGCTTTCTAGCTTTCGGAGCCCTTGGTGTAAGAACCTCCTTCTGCACCATCTTGACCAGTGGGGGAGACTCCTAGAGACCCCTGACTGTCTATGATAATGGGGTGAGGGGAGTTCCAGGACCTGCCATCAGGAAGCCTTGAGATGCCACAGGCTCAGCTCACCTCCCAGTGTGGGGCATGCACATCCAGTGCACCTCTTCATGTCCTCTGCACAGAATCTATTGACCCGTGCATCTGAAGTGGCCAACCGGGAGGTAGCTCCAACTGGTGGCTGGCTGGGAGAGCACTTTCACAGTACTAGACAAATTATATTCAGAAAGGACATTAAAACAAGGCTAAGTCAGTAACATGTAATTAATATCTCATTCAAATATTAAAATTTTATCACGCAGTTTTATCACTTCAAATATGAATGCCTGGAAATAATTATCCAGTGATTCATATTTTAAAAGTATGTATTATATTGAGATTTAATCTTTCCTTCAAAGTGCCTCAAAATTTATAACTTCATATTAGAGCTATTATCTACCAAAGAAAACAGATTGATGGAAAGCTGCAGGTTAGATCTATTGTTGATATTAAATCTGTTTGCCCAGAAGTACTTACAACACTAAAACAAGCATATTTTACTTTCATGCTTCTAAACCTTTTTTTCTAAAATTATGTTTGTTTATTTTATTACCTTTAAACTTCATGGAAATCCCAGGAACAACTAAACTGTAATAAAAAATGTAATTACAATTTCACTTCTTGTGAAATCTAAAGAACAATATAAACAAACAAAATAGAAATAGACTCACAGATACAGAGACGGACTGATGAGTGGCAGAGGAAAGGGGATGGGGGACTGAGTGAAAATGGTGAAGCAATTAGGGAGTACTATTTAGTAGTTACAAAATAGTAACAGGGATGCAAACTTCCTTCTTTCACAGGGATGCAAGCTACAGCACACAAAGAAAAATAGTAATATTGTAACAGCTATGTATGGGACCAGCTGGGTATTGGAGATATCACGGCAACAGGGAACTTTTTGTAAAGTGTATGATTGTCTGAATGTAACAAGGAATAAAAACCTCATACTACTCTGACTTATCATGAAATGGATTTAGAAAAACATGTACTAACAAAATGATAAAAATAATGTACACACCAACTTACCATACATACTTGAATTGCAGTCATCAGAAGCTCCAGTTCCTGCTTGTACAAGAAATGGCCTTGTCCAAGACTTCAGGTGATGCAGATTACCTAACGGCAGAAATTTGGCTGGCACTGACCAGCTCCAGGATGCTGACATTAAAGATCTGTATTGGGACCATCCAGGATGTGGAACATCTACAGCCTCTCCCCCTGATCTCTTTGTTCTGCCTTCACCCTCCTTCCTTATAAAAACCCCTGCCTGCACTGAGATGTTAAGGTGGGCTTGGAGACAAGAGTCCCCCATCTATCAGGCTGCCAACACCTGAATAAAACCTCTTTCCTTTTCCACCAGCACCTGTCTCACAAGTTTGGCTTTCATTAAGGCAGACAGCTGAACCTTGGTTTCAGCTGCATGACCACTAAGCTGTACAGTTTAAACTAATACTCTGTTCAGGAAAATCCCTCTATGAAAGCTGAGTTTTTTTATGCATCCCTTGACACTATTGTTTATATAAAAATATTAATTATCAGTGCAAATATTCCACTAAAAGATTTTCAGACAGAGGCAGAGAGTTCTTGCCTACTAACTCAACACTGTTTTTAATCTCTGCTCCTTGAGGAAAGAAAATGGTAGAAGTTTGAAGGTTCAGATTGATTTGCAAAGGTGGTGAAGTGGATATTTTCTTCATAGAGCTTTCACAGCAACTGTAAAATTAGTTTTGTTGTCAGTTTTACATATGCATACAATTGTTTTATAGATATTGTATTTGCCTGTATAAAAATATGTTGTCAGTCTTTCCAGCTTGATAAGTCTGTTAACCAGCAAAGACATTTGTTTTCTTCATCAGCCTCCACTTTACCTATTGCACAAAAGATTGATGATTTATTTGCATAACAGTTACAGTTGAAAGGCTTTCAACTGGCATTATATAAAAATAGCAAATTTTTAGAACTGTGGATGTATTTTCAAAAACAGGTAAAATTTATTATGACCAAGAACACAAGAATGTTTGTAAGTGAGATTATTTTTTAGCTAGAACTCATATTGTCAATTTTACTGCTCATAAATTTTCTTTAATCCAACTTATGAGAAGACCATTTATCATTTCCCACTGAAATACAGAAGGCAGGGTAATTTGTTACTGATAAATATACAGCACTTAACATAGTGTACATTATATTGTATGTGTTCAATAAATATTTTATAAATAAAAGAAAAGTATTTTGACATTTTAATTACTTTGTTAATTTTCTAAATCAATATTTTAGAATTAAATACATATTTCATATAAAAAAATGTGTTTCTCTAATACAAGAATTCTGTCCTCAGGTCATTCAGTCATGCTTTTTCTTAAATGTAATTTGAGATGGAATGGTACTCCACTCAAGGTCTTATTGTACCGTAATTATTGAATGGGCATTTATTAGTGTCAGCAATAAAAATAAAGAAGTTTAAAAATTAAAGAAAACAAGTAGATATAGACTTTTAAAAACACTAAATGTGTATGTTTGATACAAATATACAAGTTTTAATGTATTTTACATATAAATGTATGTATATGTAAAAATGTGTGTGTGTGTATATATATTTGTATAGATCAACATGTTAACTTTTTCCTGTTCAGGTATTTAGGAATTCAATTAATAATAAGCTTGAAAACCATCATGGAGAATTTTGTTAATGTGAGAAGTTTTAGTTTTTTACTATTTTAATCTCAACATTTGTTCAGCAACAACAACTCCATGTTAAATACCAGCAAGATGAATTGCCTTAGATTCCAATAGCAGCATTTTCAATATGACATGCTATAGTAATATGCATTTCAGTTTGGAAACAAAGAGATGAATTTCACCCTGTATCCAAATTCCAATCTAACTAGAGTGGCAATTATGTGTCCTGGTTTCTAGAATTAAAGAGAATATTTACTCAAAGCTCTCCAGAACTATGATACATATACATACATATGACTTTGAGTGTGTGCCTGTATTTATATACTAATTCCATCAGAAACTGGAGTTTTCATTTCCCATAATTTTCAGAGTATATAGCTTAAAAATTAAAAAAAATACAACATTGTTTAAAAAGTGGAAGCATTAAGAATAAATAAGCTCAAGTAATAATTCCAGGATACAGAAAATAGCAATAAGAAAGACATGCAGCATGGTGAGCAAAGGGAACACGCCCTGTGGGGTCAATAGGTCAGTTTTCTTATTCTGACACGCATACACGTGACCATTTGAGTTAACCTTCTAAAGTCTCCATTTCCCATTAAAAAAAAAGATTGTAAAAGCCTCTTCCTGGGTTACTAAAAGAATGTTAATCATAGATGTCAAATATAAATATTTATATTTACAGCAAAGCTGAAAATTTTGAATGTAGTAATGTTTAATTCATGGCTGCTTCACTTAGTATTACTAAATTCCTTACATTTATTCTTTTGTCATTTAGAATTAAGTCATTAACTAGTGTCCATTGCACGATATTTATTAAATATCTACCACATTTGTCAGAGTCAGCTTACTATTGATTCATAGCTCTCACAAACTCCGAATGCTCCCAGTCCAGTTTACCTACAGTTCTTGAATAAGTATGCTCTATTAATCAAATGTTCTGACTGAGAGAGTACCTATAGCATATAGCATATATTATTTCAATTTTAATTTTTTTTTAATTGAGAGAGAGAGAGATCCATCTGTTCCACTTGTGGTCCATGTATTTATGCATCCATTGGTTGATTCTTATACGTGCCTTGACTGGGTTAGAACTCACAACTGAGCAACCTGGCCAGGGCCATATTTGGATTTTAAATAATTAAAATGCAAATATATTGTATTTATAAATAAATATATTATTTAATCAATTTACAATTACTTTTAAGATATTGGGCTATGGTGATGGACTTTTATTTTTCACTTTGTTTTGAAAATTAGCCATAGACATTGGTGAATGTGTTTTGACCTAGTAGTACTTCTTACAAGTTGCTGTTTGAACAAGTCACCTTTATCAACTGTTTGAAATTTCATTGGCTCTTTCTGTTGGATGTTTGAGCTTTCATGATTAATGGGAAAGAATCTAATGTTGTCAAATGAGATAACTCAATCAATTATAGAATTTGAATTAAAAGGTGAATTTCATTTTATTTTAATTTTCTTTCAAGTTAATTCTGATTTATGATTTTCTTTTCTTCTATAATTTGTTCAAGTAGCTTTTGTCGAACACCCATCTAATTATAGTAATCAATCACCAAACTTTAATAGAAGAAATTGTATAGTTATGTTCTGGAATGACAGTTTTTATGTCAGCTTAATGATTTATATATATATATTGTGCATGCATACTTTAATAATAACAGAAATTGGAAATTTTTAATTTATACTTTTTTATATTCAGAGGCCTGTGAATTAGGATTGACATTTAAATCTATAGTCTACTATATGGAAATCTCAATAACCTAGAAATAATGCATATATTTATAGTGTTTTTGTGATAACTCTAAACTTAAGATAGATAAACAAACTCAATTATAAGAATTATAATTACTTATTTAATGCATTTTAACTAAAAATAGGCAGTTTACCCCTGTTCAGTACTTATCATACATAGTGCAGTAGTTGTATTTTGTTTTATTCTTTCTTTTAATATCAAAAGCAATAAGTGGGTTAATAGGTAAAACTACAATAATGCATTTAAATAAAGCTAAAAGAAACATTGGCCAACAAGAAACCAACAAGTTTAATGTGGTTAAAATAAAACACTGTGATGAAAGGATAAAAGAGGAACAAATCCTGAGTGAACTATTTGGAAAAGATGGCCAACGCACATGACATTAAAACAGGACCTGGTGCTGAGTTGGAAAACTTCCCAGCATTCACGACTATTCTCAAATCTGTTGTTCTTCTATAAAGTCCTAATCATAGTTTGAATTCTGTTTTGTACATTTATGTAGTTGTGTTTAAATATTAATATTGTAAATGTTTCAATGTGCAGAACTGTTTATATTGCATGCATAAAGAAAGTGGAAATACATTATAAGATATGTAATTGTGCTACCATATCTTTGTAAAATACATGATATATTCACATAAGAAGGAAAAGTACATTATCCAGTGATCCACTAAACACATCATACAGTTTAAAACCATCTGAAAATTCCCAAATTAAACCTATGATTATGTTGTTCATGGCCTTTCTTCACTCTTGATCATCAATGATGGGAGAAAATGGGAATAAATTCTGCTCAAATGAAAACTAGTTTCTTTATTTTGTCATGAAAGCTAACCCTCAAGAAAACCTCACAAATATTTTGAATTACCTATTTGTATTTTTTTTTGGTAACAAGTCATGGGTATAGAATTTGTCCACATGAGGAACAGCTGAGTGGCAAATATCTATTCTTTTTTACAAGAATTTTAAACCTACTTTAACTTTTAATCACCAGACAGCTAAAAAGTGGCTATCTGTGGTGTAGACACCTTCTTTCTTCCTCCAGATAAACTGTTTATAAAAGTACAGGTAAAATGGCATAATGAATATCGCCTGTTATTAACATATTGAGGATTATTGCAAATATATAGAAAGGTACAAAGAACACCAGTACAAATTCTCATGGATCCCCTGTCCAGATTTCACACAGTTAATGATTTGTTTGCCATATTTATTTCAGCTATATATTATTTAATTTAACAGGAGAAAAGAGACAGAGCTAAATTGCTAATCTTTTATCCCATTTCCTTCACTTCCTGAATGTGATAGATAATGTAAAGACAGTATTTACCTAGTGAAAATAAGAGAAGAGTGCCTACTAAAGGGAACCACAACATACAAAGGTCATTGGAATATTCTTGTAGTTGAATTAAATTATATTTATTTAACTTGCAGCTTAATGGGTAGCACAGAGCACAGGAACCCCGGAACATCACTGGAAAGACCAATAGAGAGAGGATCTTTACAGAGTTTGCATATGTGTTGAATTATGCTAAGGAAGAATCAGGGACACAGGGCTATTTCAGATGCTCTCAAGATGGTGGAACAGTTCAACAATTGGTGGTCTCAGTTATTTTTGTTAAAAGAGGTGGGAAAAATGAAGCAAGATACTGGATGTACTTAGTAAGAAATCAGCAATAATGATGTAACAAGGTTGATAATCATTGTGCAGCTGCCCTTTTTTTTTCTCTTTATTGAATTTGTTGGAGGACACTGGTGAACAAAATTATACAGGTTTCAGGTGCTCAATTCCACAACATACCATCTGTACACTGTAATGTGTGTTTGCCACTCGAAGTCAGGTATTTGTCCATCATCATTTATTCCCCTGTACCCTGCTCTACCTCCCCCACCCCACCCATCGCCCTGCAGTTTACCACACTGTGGTCCAATGCCCTTGTGACAGGTGTTAGCCGGGTATCTCTCTATGAGTCTGTCTCCATTTTGCTTGCCAGTTTATATGGTACTTGTCTTTCTCTGACTGGCTTATTCCACTTAGCATAATGTTCTGCAGGTCCAGTTACGCTGTCTCAAAAGGTAAGATTTCCTTCTTTTTATGGCCACATAGCATCCCATTGTGTAAATGAACCATAGCTGCTTCATCCACTCACCTACTGATGGAAATTTGGCTGCTTCCAAATCTTGGCTATTGTAAACAGTACTGCAATGAACATAGGGGTGCACATATTCTTTTCAATGAGTGTTCTTGGTTTCTTAAAATAAATTCCAGGAAGTGGAATCAGTGGGTCATAAAGCAATTATATTTCTAATTTTTTGAGGTAACTCCATATTGCTTTCTACAGTGGCAGCCTCAGTGTGCATTCCCACCAATAGTACATTAGGGTTCCCTTTTCTTGACATCCTCACCAACTTTGTTGTTTGTTGATTTATTGATGATAGCCATTCTAGCAGATGTAAGATGATAGCTCATTGTGGTTTTATTTGCATTTCTCTGATAATTAGTGATATTGAGCATTTTTCATGTTATTGACCATCTGTATCTCCTCTTTGTAGAAATATTTACCTGTGCCCTTTGACAATTTATTAATTGAATTGTTTATATTGTTGGTGCCAGTGTTTCAAAGTTCTTTATAAATTTTGGGTATTAACCCCTTATGAGGTATAAAAAAACCTCTACTCAGAAAATTATGTAATAATGAAGAAAGAAATAGAAGAAGATACAAATAAGTGGAAGTATATACCCTGGTTAGGTATAACAAAAATTAACATCATTAAAATGTCCATGCTACCCAAAATAATCTATAGATTCAACCCAATTTCTATCTATATACCAATGGCATATTTCACAGCCAAAAATTCCAAATATTTATATTGGTATCACAAAAGACCCTGACTAGCCAAAGTAATCCTGAGGGTGGAGGGAACAAAGTTGGAGCAATCAAGTTCCCTGATATCAGTTTATACCCTAAGAATGGTCCTAGCACCGTGCGGCGTTGATGGTACAATGGTGAACATCGCTGCCTTCCAAGAATAGTACTAGCATAAAAACAGACATATACATCAATGGAAAGGAATAGAGAGCCCAGAAATAAACCCTCATCTCTGTAGTCAATCAATATTTGCCAAAGGTGGCAAAAAACATACAAACAGACTATCTTTAGTCTATTCAATAATAGATTACTTTTAGTCTATTATTGGGAAATTTAGTGTTGGGAAATTTGGACAGTACATGGAAAAAATGAAATTAGACCACATTCTTACACCATACACAATATTAAACTCAAAATGGATTAAAGACTTAAATGTTAGACTCAAAACCATAAATATTCTAGAAGAAAACATAAGCGGTAAAATATAAGCAGTGTTAAGCATATTCTATAAGGGACACTCTTCATATTCTATTAGGAACGTCACAGTCATGTTATGAGCACAGTCGATTTTCACCTACTACACTCACTGTAGTATCAACTTTATGGAAGTTGGAAAAACAATTCTATGCATTGCAGATTTTAAAATCTTCAGATATTTGTATTTCATTTTGCATGTCTATTACCAATATGTTTACTTGTAGGCAATCATTTGCATTTTAATGTATGCTATATATGTATGTTATTCAGGAATGACTGGCCAAACTTTAAAAATACTTATATACTAACATATTTTTCAAGGAATTTAATATGTTGCATTTATTTATGTAATTCTATTCTTTATCAATTTTATGTGTTTAAGAATTAATGTTATTAACTTTTGTTAGTCATGTTTTAGATATTGTATGTCATTTTTCAATACTGTTTATAATAATTTTAACATGTTGCTATGTAGTCACATAGGTAGATAACTTTTTTACTTTTAATCTTTATTGTATTTTTTTACATTACCCCTTATTCCCCTCTACCTCCCTCTCCCCAGCAATCATCATACTGTTGTCCATGTCCACAAGCCCTTTTCTTTATTGTTCAATCCCTCCACCTACTAACACCCCCCTGACTAGCTGTCATCCTGTTCTCCATCTATGAGCATGTCCAGATTGTCCTTGTTAGTGTACTTTGTTCATTAGATTCTACATATGAGTGAAATCAGATGGTATTTGTCTTTCCCTGGCTTATTTCACTTAGCGTAATTTTCTCTAGGTCCATCCATGCTGTCACAAAGGGGATTTTTCTGATCTAGGTTTTTTCCAATTTTTAGAAATGAGGAAATGATTACTATGTATTTTCTCAAATTCAATGTTTAATTTTTACATATTCCTTTTAATCCATTTAGAAAAAATGTATTGTGTAATGTATAACTTATTTTTTTCAGAATAAATTATCAGTTTCCTCAGGAGGGTTTATAATTCTTTGATTCTTTTGATACTATGGAAACTGTTTTCACTCTTGTGGCTTTATGTGATTAGGAAGATTTGCAATAGATTTTGTGAAAATAAGAGAAGAAACTGATAAGGGATCTGGGTATTCTAGTTTATCGGGAATGATTTGTTCACATCTTTTTGTGGGTGTGTGTTTTCCTATTGCATTAGGGTGAACTTTATAAAACTGTCAATATTCAACTGTTTTTGACTTAACAAAATTCAATATAACACAGTCTAACCTGTGGCTCGAGTTAATCTAAGAAAATCATTAATAATTCCCGGTTATTTTGCTCTTTCCTCTTACATGTAAAGTTTTTGAAAACAGAATCTACTATGGACTGAATGGCTGTGACATCGCAAAAACCATCTGTGGAAGCCTAAATTCCCAGTGCAATTTAGAGGTGTGAACTTTTGGAGGTATTTAGGTCATGCAGATGGAGCCCTCTGAAAATGGATTAGTGATTTCAAAAGAAGAGACACAGAAAAATAATCAGTTTCTCTGTTCACCACCATGCAAAGATACATCAAGAAGACAGACATCTGAAAACCAAGGCAGAGTGACTTTACCAGACATTGAGTCTACTTGCACCTTGATCTTGGACTTCCCAGGCTTCAGAACCGTGAGACATAAATGTTTACCTGTTGAAGCCACCCAGTTCATGGTATTTTGTTACAGCAGCCCTGACTTACTAAGACGTGTCTGTATAAATATAGTTTTAAAACCAACAATAATACCTGAATTCGGAATGGCATTGTTGCTGGTGGAAGTGGGGCTCTTTCACAGGAACCTATACACAGGAGATTGTGATGTGGCAAGATTATTCAAGTGGAAATAGGAGGCTACCCCTGTGTCCCACCTCCATCCTTTCCACCATGAAAAAAGTCCAACCATGTCCTCAGCAAGGCCAAAAGAAAGTCTGGTGTCCTGATCTTCTGTTTCATATTAAAGCTACTTCTTTAGAGCCTGCACGTGGTTGCTAAACTGTCTCAGTCTCCATCACCTAGCTCCCCACTGTGTTGTGTATACCCAAGCTCTCACATGAAGCCTGCATTTGGAGCCTGCCCACCTGTGTGCTGGAGGGCCGTCACCCTGTAGGGCTGTTAGACCAGCATGGTCTGTGGGGAGAACACGTGAATGGATGAATGATACAGGTGCATGTTCCCAAGAAAGAGAGAGAGATGGAGAGAGAAAATGTCTTTGTTAATCTGGGTTATATTATTTTAGGCTTGGGATAAACCAGGCACTTTTCCAAAATAACCAAACAAGTTCCCAAGCTTTTATGGGCTTCAAACCCTAACCCTAACCCTAACCCTAGCTGATTGATCCCTGTCCCAGATTAGACTGACAGGCCTCTATGGCAAGTGCCTCTCTCTGCACCATTATGACTTGTGCATGTGCTTATTTCCTCCCATAGACTGGGTGAATGGACTGCATGGATTGAAAAGCTGGTTCTTTCTCTCTGCATGGGGGAGGGAGAGTTGTTAAATCCCTTTGCAGGGCAATGCTGTGGTTCTCTGGAGTGTGTAAAGCTGTAGCTTTCTGGTGAAACAAATGTATGCTCCCAATTGAAATGTGTTTGAAAATGTCTGATTCCATTTGTTTCCTTCCTTTATTAGTGACTAGCTAATTACCCACAGTAACAGCATGACTAAACTTATAATTTACCTAAAACTATTAGAGTTCTCCTTTTATTTTTACTTTTTCAAAAATTTTCACGTAAGTCATAAATTAAAAGCAACTTTTTGTCCTTTCTTGATTTTTAAATAAAATATAGCACTGTTAATATTTGTAACAGCAATATAAATATGATTTATAGTTTAATGAGCCATAATTATTTTGTTCATATATTTGTTCCTTTTGAAAATATGATTTTCATAACCAATATATCCTAGTAGAAAGAAAGGATATGCTAATATGTTTTTTAATTTCAAATAAATAAAGAATTTGAGAAGCTGTATTTGATTTTGAATTCTAACATAAATATTGTCCCTTGAGCATCACATATAAAAGTAAACACTTCCCTAAGGATGTCTTAATGTACCTCCAATGGTATACTTTCTCATTTTGAACCACTTTAAACAGTAATTCAATAATCCTACTGCTTTTTTATAGTGAGGTCAAATTAATGCCATCTCTTATTTATTTAATACATGTGCATATATATGTAAATTATATATATCACAATTGCACAAATTATCCACATATAAGCATGTAGTTACACTTCTAAGTTTTCCAGTAACCATCAGAAATACTTGGAAATAAACTGCATGAATAATATTACATGGTAGGCTGAATAATGTCCCCACAGAGATGTCCATGTGGGAATTCCCAGGATCTATCTGTAAGCGGTACCTTACATAACAAAAAGAATTTTGTTAATATGATTACATTAAGCATTTTGAGAAGGTGGAGATTTTCCAGGGGGCCAATGTAACCACAAGAGTCCTTATAAAATATAGGCAGGAGGGCCTGAGCAAGACCTAGAGATACGGTGACAGAAGCAGAGGTCAGAGTGATGCAAACACCGGAAGGGATCATGAGCTAAGGATGTCAGCAGCAGCCTCTAGTAGCTAGGGGGGAAAGAAAGAGAAACACATGGAAAGGCACTCTCCCCTAGAGGCTCAAAAGAAAAGCAGTTGAACTCTTGATTTTACCCCACTGAGACTGATTTTGAACTTCTGACCTGCAGAACTATTCAAAAATTAATTTATGTTCCTTTAAGTGACAAATTTGTGGTAATTTCTTAAATCAGCAAAGAGAAATTAATACAAATAGTATTTTATGATTCCCATTCCCACAAGTTCCTGAAATATTATATTCTTAACACAAGCGCACATGTGCACACAAAAAGGAATGGGATGTCAAGAGTCATTGTTTAGGTATTCTTTTCTTTTATTGCATTCTTAATGCCCATTTTCTAACTCTTCAAATACTTCTTTCAAAACATAGGGCCAAGATTGACAATTTATTGATGCATCATTAAATATACTGAGACAACATTTCCTCACATGTGATTTATTTCATATATTTTCTACCACATTCCTGCAAGTATAATAATGCTTTTTCCTTTTTTATGCTTTGATGAAAGCCATCATGATGAAAGTACAGGCACATTGCAGAGTCAAGGAGTAAAACAATGCATTTTGCTGAAATGTAGAAACTGAGAAGTGTGATACTTAAGCTGTATCATTGTTTTCTGTGAAACTGGGAAAAAATTGCAACTAGATTCTGGCTTAAAGATTACATTGGAAAGATAAGAATGTTTTTGTTTTTAAATAAGGTTAATTACATTTTAACTGAGGAAAGGAACTGTAAATTTTATATATCATTTATACAACTCTTTAATTAAGAGTTTTCTTATCTAATTCAGATTATACTTCTAATTATGTGATAATATGACAGAGCTTTTAGATTTAGTTACTTTTTGTCTACAGGACACCTAAATAATAGGAAAAAAATGACTATATTGTTGTTTCACATGATGTTAAATATGAAGAAAGTCTGCATTTCCTCCCATCCTATATAAAACACTGTCTTTACCCTGATTGTTTTTACTGTTCCTTATGTTATTTCTTACTGTTTGCTTATTACCTGGTTATTCTATTAGTCAACCTTCTCTCCTTTGAGTCAGGACACATTGAGCTATGCTGATGCTTCAAAACTTAGAATCTGTGAGACGCCCGAGCCAGTTCTCACAAGCAGTGCTGTAGCTATTCGAATGTCTTCTCTGGAATGACCTCATGATCTGTGACCACCTACCTGTCCCTTTACCCAGTTACTTGGCTGAAACCTGAGATGATGATGTAGGTAAGGGTGTTCATAATATGTCCCAGGCAATAGGAATGACTCAGGAAAGTCTCTGCTAGCTTGAAGCTCAAGGCACCATGCTTCTGATGTCTTCTAAAATTTGTATTAGTTCCTCACCTTGACATAACCATGGAAAATTCAAGTATCCTTCCTTTCAGGTTCTGAGAATTCATCTTTTTTATCTACTTTGAAAAGCAAGTGATTGTAATTCTGCCCTTGATGGTAGAGTTAAGGAGATATTTTGTTAGGAAAATGTTCTGGCTATGATCTTCATGAAGTGATCATGGAGTAGGTAGAAGATAAAAATTCCCCCTCTGATTATTCTGAGGCTTCTACCAGAATCAACACACATATAGTACTTAATAATTTTTCAATAGGAATCCCATTATGAAAATAAATGAATCAAAAATTGTATTACTCTGGTATATCTAATTTCTTCTTTCAAAATTGAACCACTTTCCACTGTTTTCACTTTCCTTTCTATTCTCTCTCTCTATTCTGAAAATTAGGTGAAATGACATACTTTTGGGGGTATGGCTATTGTTCTAGCCAGTACAGGTGAAACAGACATAACTTTTTAGCACATTTTAATGCACTATCTAGAGAAATGGACTGGAAAAAATGTATGCATATAACAGTTTAAAATTACAATAAATGTTTAGGAAGAAGGTATATTAATGTCAACAGATAAACTTCATTTAAGATGTAATTTATTTTCTCTCCTTTACTAGAGTTTTTAGCACATTTTAATAATTTTATAATTGCATAAATACTATAAAATTTTATAATTGCATAAATACTATACAATTATTAAACATTATTCTCAAGAACTAACTTTTAAAATTACTTTTTAATATGTGCTCTATTTAGTGTAGTCCAAGCAATAGCTGGGATGTGCACAAGAGTAAGGAAAAGGAGAAATAAAGTCCAAGTCTTTCTCAATTTGTAGAAATGATAGATGTCTATAAATTTTGCCCAATAATCATTACATTTTATCCTTCAACCTATTGGAGGAGACAATTCCAAGCAATTTATCTATTTTATCCTTGCCATGTCAGCTTAAAGAAAACATATTATCAAAAATGAAAGTTACAGTGAAATTATTTTCATTTTTCACAGTTTTTGGTCTTGTACTAATATTTAAGTGATTTTGTACATATTGCTAAATCTAAGCAGATTTGACATGAAATTTTTCTGAGTCTTCCTCACTTTGTATAAAGCAAACTAGGTACTTGATTTTTGAGATAGTTAACAACTGGTTTGATGAGTATGTTCACTTAATTAATTGAACTGACCTACAGCGTTGCCACTTTGCAAGATTATCTGAACAGTCTGTTTCATCTGGTTTTCCCCGTAGGGCTTTTCTACTGGAAATGAGTATTATATATACATGTGTAGGATAACATCTTTAGCATATTAATAGTGGACCTAAAAAAATAATGGGATCAGTAACACAGCAGATAAAATGACGGTGTTTTTCCTTGAGCTTCTATAACAAAATACCTAAGACTGGTTCGCTTTAACAACAGGAACTTATTTCTCACAGTTATGGGGTCTGGAAGTCCAAGATCAAAGTGTGGGCAGATTGGGTTCTTTGCGAGGACTCTGTTCCTGGTTTACTGATAGCCACCTTCTAGCTATATTGTTACATGACCAAGAGAGAAAGTTCTAGTGTCTCTTCCTCTTTTTATAAGGATGTTAACCCCATTACTGAAACTTCACTCTCATGGTTTCATCTAAACCTAACTCTCTTTCAAAGGTCCCACCTCAAATACCATCACATTAGGGTCAGGGTCACAACATATGAATTGGGGGAAAATAAACTTTCAGTTTGTAACACATGATAAGATATAAACACTATAAAATTGTTCAGCCCTTGTGACACAAGTAAGTTCTAATAAAAGGAGCTCCTACTCTTTGTGACAGCATGGAATGAACTGGAGAGCATTATGCTATGTGAAATAAGCAGGCAGTGAAAGATAAATAAATACCATATGATCTCACCTATAAGTGGAACTTAATCAATAAAACAAACAAGCAAACAAAATATATCCAGAGAGTGGAAATAAGAACAAACTGACAGTAACCAGAGAGGACTGGGAAGGAGATAACAGGGGAAAGAAGGGAAAGGATCATTAGGGAACGTCTATAAAGGACCCATGGACAAAGCCAAATGGTGGTAGGACTGAGTGTGGAAGGCAGGGGTGGGTAGAATGGGAGAGAGGGGGAGGAAAATGTGGACAACTGTAGTTGAACAACAATAAAAAAATGAAAATTAATATGAGTGGAGTTTCTAGAATTAATATTTTGGGTCATATAAACAAAATTAATAGAAATGGAATGCAAAACTAATAGACCTCTTGATTAATATGTCCCAGAATAGAATGAGTGTGAAAACAACATAATGTGATATTATTGTTATTTTGGTGTTATTTTAGTATCAAATACATTGATTCAAGTTTTCAATTCAAAAATAAATTTGTGTTTAGGGAAAGAAAAGCAAGTATTTAATTAAAACCCAACTGAAGTGACTAATGAGGTGAAAGTCCCGATCATGGCTGCTGACTCTGTGGAAGGGCGTGTCTTCCCTAGGAAGAACCTCACCTGCCCGTGCAGTGTAATCAGACCTCCAGAGAGCAGCCACGAAAAGGAAATTGGATTCTGAAGGGGAGTCACAACTGAACTATATCCTTTGAGATGAGCCATTCTAATACTCATTCTAAGCCACGAAAATCCGATCATCACAATAATGGGGTGGGGGTGCCTATTGCTATTTAACACCCACGTCCGGATATGGCTAACATCTGGCAATTGTGTCACAGTTCCACAAAGTGCCAACAGGCCACTTTTTTAAAAAGTGAGCAATCAGTGTTTTTCTTTCTCTGATTTCATTTTAAAAGGTCTGGACAAGCAGAAAGTCTTATGATGGGGAAAAAACAAACAAACAAACAAACAAACAAAAACCACAAAAGCCTGACCACTGGTTACATTTAAACACATGATGAATTTCTCTTCCAAAGCCAAGGAAATAAATAGTGGGTGGTAAAGCAGACATTAGAAGATGTTCGGGAGAAGAAGCACAGGTTAGGCTTCTATCATGTGCAATGTTGTGTGGCATTCTATTGTGGAAATGGGAAATAGCAGAGATCCCATGGGTAACTGGCCATATAAAGAAAAGAAGACAGGAGAGCTGTGTTTTATTTCTGTCATTTTAATAGTGGTAAGGCAGTGCCATCTCTTTTTTTCCTTTTAATTTAAAATTAGGGTTGTTTCCTTACATACAGAGTACAACATCTGGGCAGAGAGAAAAAAAAAAATGGTTGCTGATCAGGATAGACACAAGATTTAATCTCCGAGGCTTCTAAAAAATATTGTTGCTATTGAGTCTGTTTGTTTCCCTGAGCTCTTTATTTCTGCCTCAAGGAAAAGACCTGCCTCAAGGCTGACTCTCCACTCCCTAGTAGCTGTTAATACTTTATCCCGGGGCCACCTATGAACTGCTTCCAAAGCTGCTGAAGGCTGGACAAAAGCAAAGAAGTGGCCTGTGGCCCTGTCAGCCACATGGCAGCATTATCCCCTAGCCTCATCTTTACAAAGTGAAAGTGTTCATGGACATCTACAGGTAGGATGTTTTATTTACAGTCAAGCAATTCATACTATTTGCTCAGGTCAAGTTATAGGTTTACCTTCACTCTCTTCCAAAGTTGTTCATACGTGGAAGGCATTCTTTCTTCTTATTGTACAACAGAAGTGCATGTCTGTCCCTGTTTTTTATAGTTTTATGGATATTTCAAGGACAATTAGGTGAAATAAGAGACTAATAATATACCTGAACCCAAGTCATAATCTTATTAAGAAGTAAAAAGTGATGAAGTTTTAGATAATTAGCATGAAATAGAAAATATTAAGATATATCCTCATAGTTCAGTTTTATAAAAAAAATTCCTAGTATTTTCTAATATACTGTCTCTTATTGTGTGTATGTGTCTTTCTACTTTTCTTCACTTATTTTTCAAATTTATAATGTCTTTATACATTTTATATGGGATTTCCCTCAGAATAATTTGTTGAAGACACACAGGCCATTCTTCCTGGATCATTGATAACATGTGTCTTATTCTAGTAACACAGAATAATAGAAAACTTCTGACCATTTAAAAACTCACTTTTATGCATTTCAATTGATTACAAAGGTTTTATTTTCTACTCTCTCTTATATAAAGCTGCATATATTAATCAGAATGTTATACAGGTCTTTTCTGGTCTAATTAGTCTCTTAGTGCCTCTGGGTCACCCAACTGAAACTAAGGAAGCCTTGAGTTTTGGGTAAATGATATAGGAAATTAGATTCTCCCTCTAACTGTTCCCTGTGATAACCCTGCCCCATCTCTCTCCTGCCAAATTGCACTTGAAGACCTATAATAAGTAACTTTCTTTTAGATGCAGGTTTTCTCAGGCACATTATGGCAAGTAATTAAAGATCAGTGTCCTAGGGCATTCGTGGCAGGCACTGTTTTTGAGAGAATTGAGTAAATAGTGACTAAAATCCTTTTTATCAGCCCTTTAAAAATAAAGTACTCTATATGACTTTTTATCTTTCAAGTTTTTCATCTTTCAAGTTCCAAACTTTAGAACATGAATCACTGGCTTAGGAAGAGGACAGATGGGGACCTTATCTCTTACTGATAGTCCTGTGGTGGTGGTGGTACTTCCCTATTTCTGTATGAAAGAAATTTTCTTTTCATCGCATCTTGTTTTATCTTTATTCTCAGCTTCATTGTAAAAATCCTATGAAGTACACCAAGTCTTGTTCTTGATATGTTAATGAAAGCATACAAAGATCTGGAAACATTTATTTTAAAATTGCTTGAAGTTGAAGATCACATTCTCTGGTCTCAGGTATTATATCACAAGATGAACATTGGCTTTTTTCTTTGCATTTCTGTTCTTCCCATGTTAATCTTTCCTGAGGCAGATGGACGTCTTGGACAACATAGAAATAAGTGTATACAGAGGGAGGAGAGATAAAAAGTACATTAATATATTTCTTAAAATCTGTGAACTCAATTATTTCCATGTGGAAAAATTTCCTTTGAACTATTACAAATACTGGCATAGGCCTCCATGAATTTGAATCTTCGGTGTTTAACATACTCATTCGGGCTTTGCTGTCTGCCCAAAAGCATCAAGGTACTGGGTCCTCTGAGGTCACATGTAGGTCCTTATGCTTGAACATGAAAGATCCCTACCATTCATTTTGATTGCTTTTCATATAAAGCTCATCATTCTTTTAGCCATTCAAATATTGATTTGAGTCTGTGATCCTAATCCTTCAAAACCAGCTCTGACTATATTCAAATAGGAACAAGGTTCAGTTGCATCATTCAAGAGCTACCTATAAATATTGTTACTTATTAAATGTAAGCTTTAGTTCTAAAAGAGAGGGAAATTTAACAGTTCTGCTTTGTCTACTAAGAAATTCAGGGCTAGATAACATATTCAAGAACTAATCAAATTGTGTAGATTATTGATTAAAACAAAAAGAATTCAGTATTTTATCAACTTTGCATAGCTATGGCTTCAATTATAAGTCAGAGCAGAGTTTTTGTAGATTTGGGCATTATAAGCTATTAAAAATAACATGATGTTTTTTATTGTTAGTTGCTTTCTTACTTGCATTGCTCTATTATTACTGATTTCTAAGGAATCACGGGAATTTAATGCATAACAATGGAAATGTCTTTTTACCTTCAATAATGATCTGAAACTGAAAAATTTGCTATTTTGTAAGAAAAGTAAATCTATATTCTAGAAACCACATAAGGATATTTTGAGCAATTTTATATTCCCAATGACTCATGAAAAGAATTAGAAAAAAAAAGCTTAAGGTAGGAAGGTAGGATAATTTCAAATGATATTATTAACTTGCTTAATTATAAATTAAATTTGCAGTCCCTAATGTACACTTACATTTCCAATGACTTATAATTTAAAATTCTTATTACTGAAAATATATACACTTATTTCAATTAAGGTGCAAGTACATTCCTGAATAGAAAATTTAGAGAATTAAATTTGTGAGTTTGTTGTTATAATAATAAGTAATTTAAATTATGCAAATATGCATGAGTTTCTCTTTTGCCCAATTTCAGATGGGAAAATTTTTATTTTAAGACTTGAAATAGGAAATATGAAAAACTACCATTATTAGGTTTACAAGCTGCTGATTTGCTTCTTTTGCTCTCTCTGGCAAGTGTCCAAACACAATATCATAATGAAACAGGACTGCTATCTTTAGTGCCATCGAAGGTGCCCATTATTGACGACAGTCAGATGGAATACCATCTGGTAAAAGTGATTTATTATTGAGGGGATATTTAATGACATGCCACATTTTATACACAGTTAATTGTATCGGCCTTTTGGCACCATATATTTTAGGATGATTGCTCTACCTTAAAGAGTTGAGTGTTTCCTCTTAATTTTTACAGCCCCCAAAGCTTATATGTTTGTAAAAGTACACAAGTGGCTGGAAAAAAATAAGGATATTAATTGTCTTTGTAAACTTTCTTTTCTTCCAAACTGTGCACTAAATTATTATTAAGTAATTATAGGCAGTTTGTATGCAAAAGTGTAAGGGAAAGATTACTCCTTTCTGGAAGTAATTAAAAATGTTACCAAAGACTGTGAAGAAAAAAATAACAGAAGAATGTAGCTACTGATTAGCAGGAATGATGACCTAGGCAAAAACTCCACTGATGTTGGAACTTGAAAACTTTAGTTCAGATTTTCCCTCCACTTACCTACATATCCCTACCTGCTGAATTTTATCTTAATATACAAAATAAAGAAACAAATTAACTTGGGCTATAGAAATGCATGTTTAAAATTATGTATATGAATCCAATGTGTATATATGAATACTTAAGATATTTACTATGGTATTCTAGACAGTGTTTTTGTGTGTATGGAACTACTTGTTGAATTTAAGTAAAGTTAATCTTGTTAAACTGGACAAGGCACTACAATTTAAATTACGCATTTTGGAGGATTTTCCCTGGGCCTGGATGTATAGTGTATGCACAATTCAGTTCCTATACTTGAATACTTGTTTGTTGTTAGTCTTCCCTATAAAGCAGAATTCAAGACCAGTTTTAAGCAGAATTTTAACAAAGACACGTGTGGAAACAACTTTTTTTTGGAATACTTTCCCCCCTTTTCCAATTCTGTCCTCCAGAGTAAGCATGCCTGTTGTCAGGGAGGCAGTGTGTGTGGTGCTTTAAGTAGCTGCTGACTGTTGGGACACCATGAAACATCTTCCAGAAGCATTCATTATTTGGCATATGTACATATTTTGTGTGTAATTATAGATACATGGAGAATTATATATATGTTATTTTATATATGTAACTTTTTCATTTTCCAACACAGCACAATATATTTCTCATTTGCATATTCAACTGGCCATATTTCTGAAATCCTCAATGCTTATTAGGATATGAATTTACTTTACTTTGTTATTGAGTCTACTTTGAAAAAAAGATTTAAAAGTAGTTTTCTAACCTTCCATAGTATGATTTCTGATGTTCTGACTCAATTTAATTTTGCTCACTATAAATATAGATTATTTTCTAATATCCTTATTCCTTGTTCCCACCTAAAACTATTTGATTTTTGTTGTTGGTTTTACTTTGTTTTATATAGTATCCTTTAAAATTTTCTTGACTGGCTAATTAGTATTTCATTAACACTAGGATGCTACTGGATCTGATAGTTTTATATGTTTGATAACACGTTAATAAACAATATTGCTAGAAAAAAGGTCTTTGTGTTGCACATGGTTATTTGCAAACATTTGTGCTTCTTAACTTTGAACTTGAATGCCAATGTTCTGCATTAGTTTACATTCAAGAGTTATTTAATAATCTATTCATAAAAATAATTACAAATTTGTAAAGAAACTTCAGAGTTGGTTTAAAAATTTCATTTGTGTTTTAAGAGAGTGTGTGTGTGTCCCCAAAGCCCTTGAGGCTGTAGTGTCCCTCAGGGGATTTCACCTGACTGCCTTTTGACAGTTCTGTATTAATAGTTCCTCCTATTTACCTGATTCTTTTCTGGGCATTCACATGTTATATTTATATTCAAGGTCTGTCCAGAAGATTTCCAGCCATATAATCTGAAAAACAGTGACATTTATTGAAGAAGACACATGATACAAGAAACATTGTACATAGGACAATGACGCCTCAGTCCCCTTCAAGGTTGGCACCTTGGGACCTCACACAGTTCTCCTAATTGCCATCAGCTGCCCTATTGTACTTTCCTGAATCTCATCAACAGTCTGAAATCTCTTCCCTTTCAAAGGTGATTTTAGTTTTGGGAAAAGCCAGAAGTCACAGGGTGCCAAATCAGGGCTATAGTGGGGCTGAGTCACCTGGTTGATTTGATGTTTCACCAAAAAACTCTACTTGAGATGCTGCGTGAGCAGGCACATGGTCTCAATGAAGCTGCCATTTACCAGTTGCCCATGGCCTTCTGAATCATCCAAATAGTTTCCATGAAAGGAACGTTCAAGTTTAGTGCACATTTGATGCAGATTCATTACTCTACTCACTCAGTCATTTTGAATGTGATGGCCACATAGTATACATTCTCACTCAAGGATGTCTACTGCCCCCACTGACTAGGACAGTGAAGTTGTCATTGTTCACTCATGTACATTCCACTCTACTTGGCTGCCAGGTTATATCAATGTTGCCCAAACCTTTCTCATTATGTTAATAATGGTTGTGGCTGGACTTTTCTGGACAGACTTGGTATACTTCGATGCAGAGAATACATTGACTACATTGAGTTAAAAAGAGTTATTGTTTAAAAAGTACAGCTTCCCTAAAGTGTCTGCTTTTCGAGAAAAAACAGGTATGTTGAATAATCAGTTTGTCCATTCACTTTTACCACCCTTCTTAATCCAATTTGTTCAATGATTCCTATGTACAATGATAGTGAAAATGATGGTTTACTTTAAGTGACTCAAAATTCAACTTAATATTACTTAACAGTGAATGTTAACCTGAAGTAACTTTAAAGTATATCTTTTCTAAATGAAGACATTTCCCCAGTCTCTAATACTGTTTCTTTTCTCCTTTTATTCACACATATAACTCATTATGAAATTCTTAAACTGTATTCAAGTATGCATAGAAAATATTTTATTTACTGAAAGATTATTTTGAGCTAAACATTCATCATGTTTTATTTTACTTTTTGAACAATGATTAAATCATTGTATTTGGCTATATTTTTGCTGGTAGGGATGTAATAATTACTTGCCTCTAGTCTTACAAAATTATAATGACATTTCAGATCATGCTATTAATCACAACTAATTAGTTGGCACAAAAGCAAACTTATAACACTTTACGCCCAGTGAATATTCAGCTTGTAAAGAAATTTAAATAAAAAACTTGCAGTACCAATGCCAAACTTTTGGACACATTAGTTTTATAATTTGATCAGATTTCTGCAAGTGTCTCCTCATAACACAGTTAAGGTCATGAGGGAAAAGAAATACTGGAAGTTTTTATAGAAAGTGTTGAATATATATAATTGGTTAGTTTTTATATATAAATTATTTACCAAGGAAATGTGGAGCTAATTGCTTTTAGGAGACACCTGCAGCAGCTGGGGATCAGACTTCTAAGCCAAGAATACCACCCATCTGGGGCCTGTATGTACAGCTAAGGGACTACAAGGAGGCTGGTTTTCAGAGTTCAGAACATGTTGGAAGCTGGAACTAACAATCACTCGAGGGTGGTGTGTGGGCAGAGGGGATCAGGTGTTGCTGGCAAGGTAAAGGCCCGCTGGTAAGATCACAGGAACAACACTCACACAGAAGAAAAGGTTCACCTCCCCAGTTCTATGGTCAGCTTTCCCCCTAGTGCCCTGCTGATGGAACCTAATGTGAGATAGGCTGGGGAAGGAATTAGAAAATGACTTTGCAGCATCTTCTTTCTGTAATCACAAACCAATATTTATCAGAATGAATATGGAACAAAGGGCCCAACACACTGCTAGTTTCCTACTACAAAAAACAAACAAACAAACAACTAAACAAACAGAAGTAGTAGCAGTACGTCTCTAGTTTCATCTATCGTATTTATTACATTAATGTATTCATTATATGATCATATTAATGACACACTGATCATTATGTTTACCTTTTTCATGCCAATATTAGTTCTTTCAAACATTTCACATGGTGCTTATTTCAGTTTTTATTTTTGTTGCTTTTTAATATTTGGACAAATGCCTTGTCTGCTATACAAGACAAAAATAAGGTGATAATTATGTTCACAGAGAAATTTTAACATCTCATATTCCACGTGTTCCCACAGAAGTTGCAGTTTCGTGGCCAGACCTTCGTTCTCCCAAACACTTCTGACGTTCTGATGAGTCCTTTTATGTACTATGCTCAGTCACTCTAAATTATGTCTTTCCTTCCTCATTTTGTAAGGGAGGAAAAATTTTCCTCAGCCTTCTTAGAGTCTCCGACTGTGTCTGAACGTTAAAATGAAAGACAGCCTCGCAGGAGAAAAGCATACAAATCTATTTAATGTAAGTTTTATATGACACAGATGCCTTCATAAGGAAATACCCCCCCCCCCAAAAAAAGACTTTGACTGGAGTGTTTTATGTGAGATTTGATGAAGAGTGCACCCTCATGCAGGAAAATAATAGGTTAAGGAGTAATTGTAAAACATGGGAAAGCTTAGCCGCTTGTTTGGGTCCTTCTTTGGCATCCTTTTGTTTTGGGGGGTGAGCTTGACAGGTAACCATATTTATTCCTCCAGGTATAAGAAGGGTATCTCTTACATGCAGATTGTATGACCTCTTTCAGGGGAGGTAGGAGGGTGTGGATGGGGTCAGGGGTCAGATGACTTTCCTGTGTCTGTTTATTTCTTAGACTCTTTCAGCTTAAAACATTCCTTAAGCCAAGGTGCTATATTTTAGGGTAGTGTGTCATGAACTCTATTAGTTTTAACCTGCCCAGCAACTCAAGATGCATTTTGTACATTTTGTGTTAACAATGAGCTTTAGAATCCTCTGGATAATTATTTCAAATAAATATGCTTGTGACCCTCTCCCTAAAGGTTCTGATTTTAGTTCGTAGTTTATGATCAGATGGCTATAAATGAATAATATTTTCTCTAATATAAAATTTCTGAGTATTATTCATACTAAATATTGTTCTATTTGTTAATGATCTTTTTGAGGCTGTTAGAATATTTCTGCCTTTGCTCTCTTCCCCTCTGTTTAGACAGCTTTTGACTTGGGGTCCCCCTTATCCTTAACCATTTGACACCATGATTTCCTTTCTCTGAAGCCTTCCTTTCTTCTCTGGGAGGCAGCATCCTTCCTTGTACTCCCAAGTGCATTACTAATACTTCGGTTATAACACTTAACACATTGCCTGGCAATGATCTGCTATAGTATGACTCACCCACTAGATTATCAGTTTATGGGGAAGTAATCAAGTTTGTAAACATACTACTAAAAGTAGAAAAAACGTTTTATAAAATTGGTTAAAATAAACATTGTTGATAATATTCCAGCTGCAATAATAGCTCAGCAATTTAATGTTATGGCTCTGTGATTTTAAGACAATACTGGCTTCACTTCTTTATGTTGGTTTTTGGGCAGAATAGCATTTAAAGGGCAATTTTGAGAAAACTCAGGTAATATTCTTGATAGATATTTAACCTTATGAAAGGAAATCGCTTATTCAGGACTTGAGTGTTTTCATTTCAGTGACATTTAAAATGGAAATGAGTCCATTTTCTTTTCAGGTTTTTTGAATATGCTTTGGTTCAATATAAAACTCACTCAGTGAATTATTCAACTAGCACAAAATCAGACTATATGAAAATTAGAAAAGCAGACGTTTTTTTCAATGTGGTTTTCTATTTGATACATTCTATGCTATTACTGATTATACAATTAAATAATATCAACTGGTACTTAATAAAGTAGAGAAATTATTTCTAGTTTATAATAATTTAAAGTTTAAGTCTATTGCCCTATGCATATATGATCATTTAAATGATTTGAGCATTTATTTTGTGGCTTTAAGCATACAGCAAAATGAATCATTTAAAAATATTTTAATCATATCTAAAATTTTGATATTAATCAGAGGTTTAAATCTTTACCCAATTCCTTATTGTTATGATACTAAAAAAATAAAGGGAAGTTTGAAAATATAAGGCAAAACAGAATCAATTACTAAAATATCTGTCATTATTTTTATTAAAGATTCTTTGCCATTGTTTTATAATAAAGAAATGAGCTGAGGGATAGATATGTTGAAATAACCTTGAACAACCGGACAGACTGGAGGGGAAAGTACTGCATCATTTCGGTTGTGCCTATGCATGATCTGAAACTCCCCAGAATAAAATATTAAGTCTTAATCCAAAAGAATTTTGGATAATATACATCTTAACGAGAGAGGGAGAAGTCACCTTATACCCTACTTAGCACATTTATGTTGTAAAAAAAAATATTTGTAAACATTGTGTCTTGTTTGATGGCCCCTCCTTCTGTATCTCATATCTTGCCCTTTTTTATGTTGATCAACCATCTCCACAGTTTACAGAGTTCACCTGGTTAAAGCAACTCTCCCACGTTTCCTTTTCTGTCCCAACGAGCACTTACCATACCAAAAGGTACCACATTGTCAAGCAAAAGAAACAAAACAAAAAGGGTCATTTTACTCAGCTAATGTCTTTTCCCAAGCAAGCTCTTTGTGATTTTCAGTTTATCTCTCTGTCTCTAGAGAACTGTAGCATGAATATATAAAATAATATAGTCATACTTCTAGAAAGTAATAGATAGTAGCATGTTGGTAAATGTTTAACAACCAGCTCTCTGAATAACAACAAAAAGCCCTGAGTAACATGTGGTATAAAAATTTCCACTTGGACCACTTTTAAGCTACTGAGGTCACTGAATGCAAAGTTAGAAAGAGATGTAGTGTAGCTCACCATTACTTATTTCCCCCATAAATCAAATAATTAAGATAATTTCAAAAGCATAAATGATAATAGTGTGTAGTAAAAAAGTTAGGATGGGATTTGTTTTGGCATATTATTTCAAAAAATACTTTGCATAAGTTTATACAATTTGGCATTTAATCATGGCTGTATTTTAACAACCAACTTGCAAAACCAACTCATTATCTGGCACAAGCTGGAGCTGGCACACTACAAATAGTAGGTGTGCACCTTGTGCTATATGACATAAAACATCTGAAGTAATATGGTTATTACTTGGGCTTAGTGATTGACGGTTTTGAGAACAAGATAAAAATTGGTTTAAACATTCACCACTTTTCTTTAAATTGACAAAAAAACAGTATCTAAGGTAATCAAACAATAGACTGAGAAAATTACATGATCCTTCCTCTACATTGTCTATTTCATTATGATATTTTTATGAAGACTTTCTTCATGAATTCCTTTTTAAGAAATGTGTGGCTGTATAAATTGAAAAGAGAATAGAGGCAAGGGATTGCACTGTTAATTTTATCCAGTAATTTCAGCCTGCATAAAGCTTACATTTGCAGTTGCTTCTTGCCTGTCTCATTTGTGGATGTGGAAATGAAGGGGTCAGAAGTCGGTGCCTTTCTTGCAGATATTCTCATGTTGCTGTGTTCCAGACAGTGGAAGCAAAGGATGCAGTGTCAAAAGTGCTCGAAGTATTCAAATGTTGACACTGGAATGCTATTACTTGATCGTACACTATGCTTATGCTAAGTCTTCGTGCAGAACAATCATATTCTACCCTGCTTCACCCCTTTAGCCATCATTGAGCAAAACAGTAATGTACACCTTTCCAAGCTGTTTAACCACATATATCTCCACTAACTGTTCAATTAACCACTTCACAAATCTGGAATCATGAGCTCAGTATTTATACAACAGGCATATTGTGCCAAGTGGTCTAGAGAAGCAAAGGGGAGGGTAGAAATGAAAGGAGGCATAGGGGAGATAAATGGTAATGGAAAAATGCAATATAAACAAACAAACAAACAAATAACATTCTAGAAGACAAAATAATTAAAGACAGGTAATTTGGAAACAAGAAAGGAGAAAGGACAAGGGCTTTACAGTGTTAGGTTCCAGTTTCTTTTCAAGTTCCCATTCATTCTTTGAGCTTCTATAGGACACATTTATGTTGGTTTTGTTGTATATTTTAAAAGCATTAAGTAACATATGAGGTGTAAGAGTAGCTTTATTTTTTGGCTTTGTTCATGTCAAATTGAGCTACAGTATCATGGATCTCTGAAGAATCATTTTACTACCCATATGTAAACATTTCAGCCCAGCTCCCCAAATACAGGTATAAGAATTAAAATAATAATAAAATAATAATATAATAATTTGGTGCACAGATTAGATGTGTTTAGAAAAGAGTGGGAAAGGACAAGAGAATACCTGTGGATGCACCAGAACTCAAAGCTTCTCTGATGTCAAAGGTTTTTTTGTGTGTGTGTGTGTGCATTTTCCAGGGAGTATTTAGCAAGTCAGTCAGTTAATTAACACATCAATTATGAGCACACAGGCATGCAGAGGGGTGAGGCACAGAACATCATCTTTGCCCTGTATGCAATTAGTGAATGCTTGGAGACAGTCACAAACATATGGAAAAAGAGTTTATGATAATGGTAAACATAGCTTGACTCTATTCTCCATGGGTTCTGCCATTCTCCCTCATCTTTAAGTTCATTATTTTCCTCCACTTAAGGAATCTCTGCATTAAGATTCATATCCTCAAGGAAATAGGATGCCACATGCCAAAGTAGATTTGATCACAAGTTAGGCAAATGGTGATGATTTGAATAGAAATTTCGTGTACCAAGCTGTCGTCTGTAGTCTCTGCAGAACTTTTTTCCCTTTTTGTTGTGTAGTTTGACCATTGTGTTGAATATATTTTTTAAATATAGTGTAATCAATACTGTAGTGATATGTAACTTTTGATTTTTACAGTTCAATCTTCACTTTTTCTTGTGTTCCCAATAACATTATCAGTCACTTTCTCTTTCATCTTAGCATCCATCACAGTGTACATCCCATATAAGAATGTACAGCTAACTTGTTACCATCTGGCATTGCAAAGGAAAACTCATTAATGCTTATGTGCTGAGAGTTATGCAAGTAAACCCATGACAATGTGTACATCAATTCATTATCTAGTAAGTATTCTCAATGAGGGAGAAAGTGAAAGTAAAATAACAAGAAGAAGATGGTGTATTGTACCTTACAGACATGATATTTTCATAAATAAATAGTTTAAATTCGTAAGATTTAGGTACAAAAAATATAGCAAACTTTATTTTTATAAAACCACTTACGAACCCTTGACCTTACTGAAAATTACATTAACATATACCTGAGAAAGCATACTTATCATTGATTCGACAATTTAAAAAATTAATTTGCAGATACAATTTCTTTAGAATATTTAAATGGAACTGATAAATTGTAGCAATAATTCAAAATATTGATAATGGATAAATATGGTGAATTAATATTTAATCTTTCCATGTATCCATAGGTTAATTATTACATAGTGTCTTTTATTAATTTCTAGATAAGAATTCCCACTACTAAAATTGTCAAAGCTGGTTATGACCTTCAGATCCAGTAACCTGAGATTAAACTCATTCTGGAACACATTCTTGGTCACATGTTTAACTGTGTTTCCTGGTGGTGTCTTCTAAAACAATGTGGCCTCATTTTAGGGATAGTGCTCTTTAAATTCCTAAAATATTTTAGCGTCCTGCAGAACTCAGGGATGTTTCCTGTGTGGCTTCACCTCCCTTGATGTACCAACAAATTAAACCAATGAGGAAAAAACAATGATTTCCTTCAACATATTTGTATTACTCTATTAAGAATGATGACTTTTATTTTCATTGCTTTATATGGAAATTTTAGCAGTATAACCTTTGCACAAATTGTTTTTGCTATACCTGAGAGCCCAAGGCTGGACAGCTCTGTGTGGTCCTGAACTATTCATAAGAGTCCACTTCGGTCTCCTGCAGTCTCATTGTCAAGCATGAGTGCTTTGCCTTTACTTAGTGAAATGAATATTTTATGAAGTATAGAGTGAAAAATTATTGTATTAGCTATGTAATATTGAATAATAAGTCACAAATTTAGACACTTAAAAGAACACCCATTTATTTTCTCATACTTTCTGCAGAGCAAAAATGGGTTTAAGTTAAGTAGACCCTCTGCTAAAAAATCTTAAACCTGCAGTCAAGGTGTTTGCTAGGGCTATAGTCTCATTTGAGGCCTGTCTAGGGAGAAACTACTTGCAAACTTGCATGGTCCTTGACAGAAATGCGTGGTCCTTGATAGAAATGCGTGGTCCTTGACAGAATTAGGTTCTTTTTAGGCTTCTGGACTTTGGTTTTCTTTCCTTTTCCTTTTCTTTCTTCGCTTTTTTGTGTTTCTTTTCTTCTTCTTTTTCCCTTTTCTTTCTTTTTATTCTCCTTATTTTTTTCCCTCCTCACTCCCTCCCTCCCCTTCCTTCCTTCCTTCCTTCTTCCTTCCTTCCTTCCTTCCTTCCTTCCTTCCCTCCTCCTCGGTTTTTGGCCAGAGGCCACTTTTAGTTCCCTGCTTTTTCAATATAGTAGCACATAAATTTAATAGCTTGCTTCTCCCAGGTCAGCAATGGGAACGTGTTTCTTCCCAATACAGGTATTATAGTTTTATGCACCCTAATCATGTCATCTAATCACATATTCCAGTCACCTTTGCTGTATTCTATTAGATAGAAGAACTCACAGGATTGTTACATAAAACAGGATGTGTGAATACCAGGAGGCAGGTATCCTGGAGTCTACCTTAGAAACTCTCTCTCACAAAATACCTCATTCTCAAAACTTAACTGAAAATCTATTTGGCCATAACATCTTCTCCTTTAGGTTTGTCAACTTCTTATTCTTGACCTAGGTGGCTTTATTTTGGGAATTTTTCATAAGTGCCTGGAGATGATAACATGCTTGAAAGTTCACACATGAAATATCTTACAAAATTAGATTTTTTAAATAAGAATATTTTTCTAGGAGTGCATGTATGTATATTCTAGTTTCTCATGTAGTGGGCAAATATTGGGACCTATCTGTGGAGACAGAATAAAACTATATTCAGCATGTCTTCCTCATCAAATATTACCTCAGTGACTTACACTTTTCAGTTAAAATGAGGTTATTTTTTTCCATTTTGAGAACAGATGTGAGCCATCTGTTTTTAATCAAAAATCCATATTAAATTACACCTTTAATTCTAGTGATAAGTAGGAAAACATCTTAAATGTAATTTGACTTGTGTATATGATTTCTTCATTATGTTTACCCCTTTTAAATATGTCAAAACCTCATTAACTTGAATGAGGATGATGTAATGAAGAAATTAAGAATCTATGCATCCTGTAAACCATGAAGAGCTACAGGAGTGCATCTGAATTACAATTACACAAGCATTTGCTGAGAGGATCGTTAAGCAATTTGGTCCATTTAACATTATATGCCCACGTGACCCTTCCATATTTTAAAGTAGGAATAAATTTAAGACAACTTCTAAATCTGTTATACAATTACATCTCACTTTAATTTAGGTATCTTGGTCAAAAGTCAGGGGAAAAATCAGAAATATTTATGTATCTAATTCAGATTCTCTTTAAATAAAATCTTAAAGGTTAACAGTGATGCTTTTGTATAAAGTGAAGATTTTATATTCTTTCCAATTTTTACAGGCAAATGTGTGACCATGGAGGGAGAATTTACCCTAAACGATTGAAGGTTTTCTTTTGAAGAGGGGATTTACTCTCTATTATCAGGCAGATAATAGTAGCATAGGGCCTTATCTGTCTCTCTCTCTCACACACACACACACACACACACGCACACGCACACCCGTCTTTATTATTTGAGACATAATAGAAGATTTCTCCTCTCCACTCATACACATAGTACCAGCACAGTTCTGCAATAACATGACCCCAGGAGACAAAAGAGAGAAGAAAGGAGAAAACAGATTAGTACAGCTGTGATGGCCCTCCTTTTGGTAATGCACGCTTACCCTTGGAGAAAATACTGTTGTTTGTTTGATGGTACTTCTATAGTCCGTTTTTTTTTTTCTTCCAATTTTTCCAAACTGCATCCAAAATTTCCAGCAGGGCTTTATTCAGACTAGATGCAAACATTAATTCAATCAAATCACATATTTTGCTTTTACTGGCAGAATAAAAGAGGTAACTGTTTCAGATGTGTAGCTGGGCAGAAGCCAGCCCAGTTTGTCTATATACCACCAGACATCAGTCGAAGCACGAAAAGAAACTCTGCCTGGGGTGTGGGGCCTCACTAATCAGGAAAACACTGAACAGATTTCCCTAATAGGCTAGAGAACTGGGCAGAGAGAGAACCTTGTGTAATGTGATGCCGGGACCTGAGAATCAGATAGGCAGGAAGACTTCTCTGCATTAGTTATAGGTCTTACCAGACTAAAGGGGTCCATTTGACTGTGCACAGCAAAGGCCAATAAAACATGAACAGGAGCTTACAGCAAAGAAAATAAAGGTTCATTTTTAAGGAAATGGCACCAACCCCAGAGTCATAGGTGAGTTAATGCGCAAAACCCTGTCTCCCCAATGGCTTCTGGGAGATGGATTTTATAGAGGTCTGAGGGAGTTAGGGTCATGGTGTCTGATTGGTTGGTGCTAGGATAGGGGATAATTGATCATTGCATCTAGTCCAGATGTTAAAGCCACCTCTTGGTCTGGTTTCACAGGTTCTTGGGCCTTCAGCTGAAACAGGAGAGGTCTACATGTTATCTCTAGTTTGACTGAACTGCTGTCTGTGGGGTCAATAGACCCACCGCTCTGTTTCTGATTTTTTGATACTGATCGGAGTCTCATTGTACTGAGGACTCAATGATTCAGGGAGGGGTGAGGCAAGGGAGAAGGAGGCAGGCAAGCCAGGGGGCTGGATGAGGCCAGCTTAAAGCAAAAGGAAGGAAGGGAGAAAAGGTCATATTAAAGAAATAAAATTTCTGCATGGTTACATAGGGAGTGCCATAGTAAAAGTGATGTCAGTTGTGAAATTGTTGCTTAGTAATGTTGTCAGATGCTAAGAAAAGTTGTGTCAGACAATGAGCCCTCAGGCACAGAGAAACATCGGACTTTCAAAATGCTTCCAAATAAATGGAAAAAGGCCACTGAAACCTTGTCAAGTCTGACTTCCCTCTTATCTGGTAAAGTGGAGGGCTGGGAGCAGTACAAGGAGAACTGCATGACATAACTTACCGAAACACAAGAAATAATAATGCACAGAGGGGGAAATAATAGAAGAAAATACTAAAAATGAAATAAAATGACACTAGTGTTTGTTGCATCTTTACTGAGTAGAAACTGTGTGTCAGGCCTCCACTACACGCTGGGGATGCATCAGAATCTGGCTCCTTCCATTCAGGTGGAAGAAGACAGACCATAAACAGATCCACTGAATGCATTATGTTTTATTTATAAAGGGATGCATTTCTATGAAGAAAATAAAAGTAGACAAAGAAAATAGCCAGTGAATTTGCATCTGTGGGCGATAAGGAGCTGACTGAAATTTTGAAATAGGGCAGTAGGCATGTCCTTCTTGAGAAGGAAATACTTGGGCACATTGTGAAAGAAGGTGACAGAGTGAGCGAAGCAGCTTTCGAAGGTCCTGAGATGATAATGTGCCTAGACCAGGAACAGCAAGAGGCTCTGCAGGGAGACCCCCACCCCATGCAGTACAGAACAACAAAGAGGTTAGTGTGCTAGGTAGGATGAGCAGGCTGGTGAGTAATAGGGGCTGAGGTCAGAGATGTAAGAGAAAGAGTATGGATCATAGTGGCCCTTCTCAGTCATTGTCAAAACTGGTAGTTTTACTGTCTGAGAAATAAGAAAATATTATAGTGTTGTAGTGCTCAAGAAGAGTGAGATGATGTGATATATTTAACAGTATGAATCCAGTTGCTGTTTTGAGTGATTATATATATGTATACATATATAGAAATAAATATATAGAGAAAATAATCTCTCTTTATATAGAAAGGAATATATATACACATCTAAAAAGTTATCTAAATTTACATACTTTTCAAACTACAGTTATAATTAAAAATAAACTTTTGTTGGTTAAGTCTAGTGTCAAGAGCTGAAACAAAATTCTTATCATTTTCTGGGACTCTGACAGAAAGATCTAGAAACAATAAGGCATTGTCATAAAGTAACAGCAGCTCCACTTAAAAAACTATAGCAAGTGTCATAAAATGTTGCTTTAGTTTTAAATATCTATAAATATATATTTTAAAAAATTAGCAAATATATCTATATCAGCCATCTATCTATCACCTATATATCTATTTATCTTTATAGAGAGAAATCTCATCCACTGGGAGTTGTGTGATAATAATTATTCAAACTATAATAAACCTTTGTAAAGAAGATAAAGGGATATAAGCACAACCTGCTACCTGAAAAGAGACAATTTTCAGGGATACTTTTCACATCCCTCCTGTGATCTTGAAAAACACCAAATCACTGAAGACACCTTAAATAATTGTTTTTGTTTCTTTTGTTTTGTTTTATTGTCATTGTTTCCCAGAGTAGATGGAAGTCACATCCTGTAACCACAGTCCATTGTTCTTAAGCAAGATACCTCAAGAACCTTTGTGTTTCTACCCAGAATGCTGATTATCCATTACAACAAGCCAGGAATGCCTGCAGTGATTTCAAATTACCTGTGAGAAGTCTCTCCCCATTAAAATTATTCTTGCTTGCTTTTAATGGATTCATATTAACATAAATAAATCCAATACTGCATTACTGAACATTACTTACGAGCTATAATTAAGTATTTTGGCGAAGCTACAGTTTCTGTCCCGGTCAAGTTATTGTCAGTGTTTTTGTTTTCATTGGGGGTAGTGAGTTCACGTGTGGGTCATTGTATAACTACAAGTAAATAAACACTCAACAAATAAGCAAAAGAGGGCTATATTTGGATCATTAATGACAGCGTGCCATGACCTAAAAGATCATGATACATTCTCTTTTGTGTGACGGAGGTCTGTTAAGGAAAAATGTGAAAATATTAAAAGTTAGTAAAAAACCATTTGACTGGCCTCTGCTATGTGGTGTACTGGGTCTCCTCCCTCATCATGGTTAAAAAAAAAAAGAAATCTAAAAGAGCTTTAAGCCAGTATTCTCAATTTTCTTTTAAATGAGAAAAGTTTAATTATATCTTGAAAATCAAGCTTCTTTTTTTATTCTGAAGTTTAATTAATTAATGTTTTCACAGATGGAGATAGTTTCTGAAAAAAACAAAAGCAGTTACTTTTTTCAGTATTATACTCTCCCTGAATATGTAAATATATTCAATTTAGTCAGGAGTTCTGTAGCAGTCCTGAAACCTGTCAAAGAAATGTATACATTTTTAGTTAATGTTAACTGAGTAAATTGATTACTATTAATTGACTAAATTCAACAGGAGATTTTTTAAAGGAGCTTTTAAAAATAATAAAGATTATCCTTTTACTCCTTCACTCCAATTCTAGCTGGGCTTTTTCACAAGTGTAATCAATTTTCATGTGTCACACCGAGTGGAGTTTTCTGAAAATTGTAAGTCTGTGAACGTTCTACCTCGGGTGATTAAGAATGAGAATGAGTACCCAGTGTGTGGATTTAAGGGCACTGCCATGAAAAGTGAAAATAACACGCTTTACCTGGCTAGCAAGTAATTCCCTCAAGTTTTTACTTCATTGCTCGTGTTACTAAACACTTTCTCAAGTTTTAGAATACTAAAGCAGTCGAGGCAAAAGAAATTAAGCTCTGACTTCACTTGAGAAGGGCTCCCAAGGAAGTCTCGCGTGGCCGGTTTCTTCTGATGCAGTTACCTGGGGAGTGCTGGGCCAGGTTTCCAGCTGCACACCTCAAGTTATGAGGACTGACTGGGAACCTTTGTACAAAGTTTTTTTTTTTTTTTAATGTGAAAGATTTTAAAGATTTTTTCTATTTTTATTATTTATTTTTAGAGAGGGAAGGAAGGGAGAGAGAGAAAGAGAGAGAAACATCAATGTGCGGTTGCTGGGGGCCGTGGCCTGCAACCCAGGCATGTGCCCTGGCTGGGAATCGAACCTGCGATACTTTGGTTCGCAGCCTGAGCTCAATCCACTGAGCTACGCCAGCAAGGGCTCAAAGAATCTGTTTTTACATAAAGTGTCAGTGCTGCTATGGGTGTACAGTCGACGTGTTCCAAAGATGCTTTATGACATTATTAAAAAATGAACACCTGAAAACGAAGGCCTGTGAATGTGCAAATCATGTTTGGAAAAGAGTCAGCAACTTGCCTGTTGCTGACTACTTCCTTTTATTTTTTCAACTTTATTGAGATATAATTTTAAAATAACAGTACGATATTTAAAGTGATAATTTGATATACACTGTAAAAGTATTTGAATGCATTGTTAATGGATTCTTCCCATAGTGTTGGCTAGCCCCATTCATCACTCATTCATTTACCTTTTTCTCCCCTGTGAGATCAGTCAAGCTCTATTCTTTCAGTAAATTGCAATTATACAATGCAGCGTTATCCTGTGGTCAACATGTGCATCAGATAATCACTCCGACCTTACTTACCTTCTAGCTCGCAGTTTGCACATTTTCCCAGCCTCTTCCTATTTCCCCTATTTCTTAGTCCCTAGCAACCACTTCTATCTATCTGTTCATTCAGTCAGCACCACAGGAAAAATGCATAGGTTGTGAATGAGGCATGCTTCAGGAAATGCTAAAAGATTTAGTTGATGGAGTAAGAGCCATTACTTCTTTCTTTGTTTAGTGTACTTTCCTTAAAATACACGATGGTAATCCATTTTACTTTTGTGAAAACCTGGGGGTGGTTTACAGGTGTTTTTTTAAATATGGTTTCTTTCATTTTATTATTATTGCTCAAGTACAGGGGTCTCCATTTTCCCCCTCCCACCCCCTCACCCCCAACCATCCCCACTTCCTACCCTCAATTCTGCCCCCTGGTTTTAAATGTTCATGTAAATTAAACCCATGTGAGGAGGCTATGAAAAATTGGGATAAACTGTTTCATTTCAGCTTTGTTTCTCTATTCATTTTCCCATAAGAATGAACCACATACAAATGATAAGCTATTTTGACTGATAGGTACTGAGTTACCTCCCAGCAATATTCTCTATTTGTATACACTACATCTGTTCTTCTGGAAAGAACAATTCTCTCCAAAATCCTAGTGAAAACCACGCAAATGTGAGCAAACTTCCTCCTACTGAAATCCCTGGACCACTTGAAAAGAAGTCCATGGCTTTACCTTGACCTACTTATAACACATACATTTTATGTCACTAAAATTTTACCAGGGAGAGAGAAACTCCTTTGGGTAGCTTGGTTGATGGAGAGGGGATAAATTAGAGAAATCCTAGAAACATACAAAGGACAATATTATACCAATTTAGCCCTTACTTTATTTTAAAACTAAGTTATAAATGCTTTTTTCATTACTTTTTCTAGTTCGTATCTTATTCATTTCTATATGTTTCACGAACATATAGCTAAATATAGATATCTATATCTAACTATCAATCCAATCTCTTTATTCACCCATCTATCTCCAGAATCTTTGGTCATTGAAAGAGAGAGGGAGAGAGAGAGAGAGAGGGAGAGGGGGGGTGGAGAGAGAGAGAGAGAGAGAGAGAGAGAGAGAGAGAGAGAGAGAGAGAGAGAGAGAGAGAGAAAGGGAATCATTCCTTGAACTGGGTGAAAAGGGGAAGCTTCTTTGTTTACCTCTGGTCTCAATCTGGTTGGAGACTAGCCTAGATTAAGTTCTCTTAGTTGAATTCCTAAAACAATCAGTTTCCCCTCAAACCACACACTGCTCAGAAATCCTCTTCTTTAATTTGTTGTTTATGTTATTTTTGACATAAGTCTAAGAAAACACTCTTTTCTTTCTTTGCCATGCCCTAAAGAAAAGTGTGTTTTCTTATGAGTCCGTTAATGATCATTTCAGTTGCTAAGTGATAGATACTATTCAAAAGAGTTAAGGAACAGGTCCCTTTTATTTTATACTCAAAGCCATTATCTAATGTTTGCCACGTTGGTTTCTGAGATCAGGGGTGTCAAACTGATTTTCACCAGGGGGCCACACTGGGTACAAACAAGGTGCTGGGCTGGTTAAAACAAGGTGGAGGGCTGAATTTGGCCCGTGGGCCTTGTGTTTGCCACCTGTGCCTTAGACTTATGCTTTTTAAATAACTTCTCTTGAATTTTGCTTTCAGAAATATAAACAGCGAGACAGCCCTTCTTCCTTCTCAGTAGATTTTACCTCCTCCTAATCTTTGAAGAAGCTTCCCAAAGAGGTTCATTCACAGTCAAACACAGAAGACATTGCCTGTTTACTGTCTAGTCTCAGGCCCAGTGAGCTGCTGAAGCTCTCCATACCTTAGATGATCGCCTTTGAAGGTTTTATCCATAACACCTATGATTGTTTTTCAGAACACTGCTGATCAGCACCTTTCATTTCTCTTATCAAAACTTCGTAAAAATAAGCATGCAAAACTTGTCTTGATATAGAATAAGATATAATAGTTGAAAAGTATCTCATTACTTCATTTTTTCTCATCAATGTCACATAAATAGTCTCCTGAGAATGGTCTAGGTATTGATATATCATGTTAATTTAAGGACAGTGGATAAGTATGCCACTTTCCCACAAGACACGTGGTGATGTAGCCTTGACAAGCAAAGCAGAGTTCTCCAAATGTCCTTTGCTACCTCCTCTGTTTATACATTCTGCACTTCAAATCTTATATTTCCATTTAAACAATTTTGATTTAAATTTTCATTAAGAAGTCCTAACTAAAATGTTGAGTAAGGACAAGCCACAATCAGTTTTTTTGTTTAAATTTCTATTATGATCTCATTAATTTTAAGTGGTCTTTCCTAAGCCTGAAAAAGGAATAGAATATGAATTTGTTACCATGCCCTAGATTTTTCTTGAGCTACAACTTACTTCTGTGTGACCCCACATTGGTCTAAGTGTTTCTCCAGGAGGATGCTTTAGAGCAATGTGAAAATAAGTTCTACTATTACCTTTCTTAGATGTTTAATTAATGTATAATTTTTCAATGATGAAATCAGAGATTATACTTATTTCTATTGCCATGTTTTTGTGTAATGTAAGAAATATTTAAAATACAATTACAAGGCTTTGTAGAAAATGTACAAGGAGGCAAACATAAAAAAATCTTTAAAACTGAAGATATAAATCATATTTTCTTCATTTTGTTCTGAGTTTTAGGTTTTACAATGAAGAGAGTTACATACTTAAGTGCTTGTAATAACAAAAAGAACAGAATATAGTGCTTCTCAGTTGAAATAGTATTTATGGTCCCATATAAGACATACTCAGATGTGGTTATCTCCTAGGTTTTAATAGATCAGCAATAGTCATTGACTAAAGGAAGGAGCTAGAACTGAGTGCATTCAGGTTTAATAAGAGTCCTTCAACTGTAGGATTAACCTCCCAGTAAGTAGATAACATTGCAAATTATTGTCTGCAAGGGAAAGCTGTCATGGAACTTAATTTGAGTAAATGCTTATATTTAGGGTGTCTATTGGGAGAAAGGTCTTAGGCAGTGGAGCCTCTGAAAATCAGCAGATTACAGAATCATCACTCCCAGGGTGTACACAATTTGGATCAAGGATGCTTTCAAAACTAAAGTCAACAAAGAATTTGGTCCCATTTTTAAAAAGGAAGCCAGAAACTAGTCCATCCTGTGAGGAAACTCATTTTGTTGTGTTTAGGCAGCATGTGCTACAAGATTTGGAAGAACAGAAAAAATGGAAACTTAGGTTGGGGGTATACAATGTAGAAGAAACACATGGCAAAACATGGGCATATCTAAAGCATGACAACAATCAAGACAAAGGTATGTGATAGGTTACATCTAGAATTTATTTGAATATTGTTTTAAATATTCATTGAAGGTTATGTATCAATGAGTTTGAACAAATACAAAGTTTTTTTTTCATTAACAAATAATCTTTATATATATTTGAAAGCCAACAATATGTGGAAACCAATCTGACTTAAAGTTTCAAATTTAATTAGAATGAACGGAATTAGATAATTTGAGCCTTGAGAGCCATTCTCTTTCAAAGTTTTAAACCTCTTTAAAAGATTTCAGTTTGACAGTCGAAGGGTCACTCTGGGTGTTTGCCCCTCTGATCTCAGACCCAGCCAAAATCTCTGCTTCTAGTGCCCTGTTAAAATGGGAATTCCTCTTGGCTGGTGTAGCTCAGTGGATTGAGTGTGGGCCTGTGAATCAAAAGGCTGTGGGTTTGATTCCCAGTCAGGGCACATGCCCAGGTTGTGGGACCGATCCCCAATAGGGGATGTGTGAGACACAACCACACATTGATGTTTCTCTCCCTCTCTCCTTCCCTTCCCCTCTCTATAAAAAAAAAAAACAACCCAAAAACTAAAAATAAATAATTTTTTTTAAAAAAAGGGAATTCCCTTCCTGGAAGGAGAAGGCTCTTCTGACAATGGAATTATTTAGAATTAAATATGTAAATCAGTAAAAAAAATTTTACAATGTATTTATTTTTTGAGTTAAGAAAGAAAATGGGTATATTTAATATTTTATACTTGTGTAATGTTTAAGAGAATTGTGCCCATGAAATTATCAACTTTGTAGCTCCAATTGTAGTTGCAATTAAATAATTGATTAAATCTTAGGATGCTAAATTAATCTCCTCTTACATTTTTCATACCACTGTAACATTTTTGAAAATATAAAGTTTACCAATTAGTCATAAAACTTTATTACTTAAAAGGAAATTAAACATATTAGGTTTGTAATGAAGCTTATAATCTCTGCATTTGGATAAAAGGTTACTCCAAAACCTCTGCAAAGTGATTAATAAAACTTGATATATTTAAAATAGAATTACATGATTGATTTTTTGAATTATTAAGTGTAATGAATTTCAAAACATAACTGTCTATACCAAGAAGGAATTATCTTAGTCTCTCTTGCTTGCAAAAATTGCCTTTGTGGAAATTGAAAAAAGAATCTCACATCATCAAGGGAAAACCTTACACTTTGGTGTATGTTTCTATGCTGTTATTCTTTTGAAAACCAAAATCAGGTTTCTGGCATCAGGCTGGAGGGCTAGGTGTCAGTTTTCTGAAAGCTTCCCGATAACTATCTGACATCAGATAATAGTATAATTGAGTCTGTGATTATATGAGGATCTGGCAAGGGCAAGTACCTTAGAATGCCTCTTCCAACACACACACTCTTCATGGGTCTTTTAAAGACCTTTCTTCATTCAGTGAAATAACAAAGGGGGTAGAATTCCACATAGATATTTCTGCTATTATTATTTCTAGTTAAACAAAAGTAATTAAAGCTAAATAAGCTAGAGAATTCATATAAAGAAAATATCTTTAAGTATCTTTAATAGCTAAAAATGCATCTTAATTAAAATTATCCTGTATTTCTTAGTGCAAATAGGTGTTATTCAATAGAAACACTGATTAATAGTTTCCCTTTTATTTGCATTTCAAATTCATTAACTCTTTTATCTGAATAATGTAAGGTTTCTGATTAAAAATAATGTATTATTTTAAAAGAACTTTAACATGGAAAATCAAATTCTAAAATCTTTAAAGGTAATTTTATAACAACACTTTAAAAAGATAGCTTCTGTATATTCTACTATTTTTCTCTCTTTTTTAATTACACTTTTGAAATAACATATTCAATGTTTCTGTACAATATAGACAGAAATAGCAAAAAATGCTTTAATAAAAATGTTATTATTTTGAATAAGTCAAGCATGAAAAGCTACTTAAATGTGTTTTTCAGAACTTTTGTGCTAATAAAACTAAAAATAGTATAGCCTAAAACTTCAAATTTAACACATAGTTAAAAGACAAAATAAAATAAAATGTGATACCTCCACAGTGTTTTGTTAGCAGAAAAGTGATTTTCAGAATTTTAGTAATACTTTGAATTTATAATATTTAAAAATGTGTTTATTTAATTCATCTAAGTTAACTTTTTCTATTTTATTGTATCTACCTAGTTTCTTTTAATTTGGTACATTTATATAGTCTTTTTTATTCTTTTACAAAATTTTTAAAATTATGTTTTATCATATACTGCTAATTCGATATATGGAATGATTAAATATTCACTTAGAAATTTCACAAACCTATAAGTAATAAATGGCTAATAATGGCTCTTTTCCCTAATTCCACTTCTCTTGTATTTTTCATCTACACATGATTAGAGAGAGAATAGGAAAAAATAGTGATGATTTTCTCTCAGGTCTTTCGATCCAATGCAGAAATCGGTGTTCCATGATTTTAAGTAGCTTAGTCAAATGGGGAAGAACGTAGATACCATGACATTAAGAATGCTTCTTTCTTCTATCCTTTATTGAATGCATTCATGCTAAATCAAAACAGAATGTAACTCAATGAAAACAAAAGAACAAAGTACAACCAACATACAAAGAGTCCAGAAAACATAATTATGCACCTACAATATATACCAGTCAGTTATAAATTTGTTAATTGTAAAGAAATGACTTTTAAGCTAATATATATGCTGCAGTTTATTAATACTATTTTTTTATTTTTGGTAGAGCTCATATTTATGAAACAGTATGCTATATAGGCATTACCTCATTGTTTTGATATGATAATTGTGATATATGAAGGGAAGGTGTTTCTTCATCTCAATGATAAGAAAAACAAGGCGCAAAACCAAAGTGTTTTTCCAAGTTACTATGGAATTCGGAATTCTCATCATAAATTTTTCCCTGTCTGCTTCATCTATACACAACCATATTTACAAGTACCATTTGTGTTTTTTTCAAATGCACTAAGCTCTTTACATGCACTTTACATAAACCATTTTATTAAACTTTCACAAAAATCATACAAAAAAATTACTGCCCTAATCCCCATTTTACTGATGAGAAACTGAGTACTGAAGAGTGAAATGTGCCAAACAAGGTCATTAATAACTGTAAGTGGCAGAGCCATGACTCAAAAAGAACATTCCAATACCAAAACCCATGCACTTATTGAAGCCCCTCGATGGCTGTTGTGAGCTGAATTGTGTCCACCCTCTCCGATTCATATGTTGATACCCAAACCCCCAAAGTGACTGTATTTAGACATAGTGTCCTCAAGGAGGTAATCAAGGTTAAATAAAATTCTAAGAGTGGGCCTTTCATCCAATGGAACTGGTTTTATTATAATAAGAAAGAGATATCAGGAGCCTATGTACACAGAGGAAAGGCATGTGAAGACAAAATAAAGGGTGGTCTCTCCAGAAACCAACACTTTCTACACCTTGATCTTGGACTCCCAACCTCCAGAAGTGTTAGAACATTATTTTTTGTTGTTTAAGCCAGAAATTTTTAACTGATGTGCTGTGGCAGGTACACTGGTCTACTGCAATAATTTTTTTTAAATCTTCACCTGAGGACTTTTTAAAATTTCTTTTAGAGAGATAGTGGGAGAGAGGAAGAGAGACATGGATGAGAGAGGAAAGTATTGATTGGTTGCCTTCTGTATACATACAGACAGGGAATTTTACTTCCCCCACTGGGGATAGGACCCATAACCTAGGCATGTGCCCTGCCCTGGAATTGTACTCACAGACTTATGGTTATAGGACATCACTCCAACCAACTGGGCCAACACATAGGCCAGGCCAGCACCTGAATTTTTAAAACATGAGATACCTAATTATTCAGTCAGGAACCTGACCTCTTTTCCCTTAGATCAGGGGTCCCCAACCTCCAGGCTGTGGACCAGTAGTGGTCCGGGCCTGTTAGGAACCAGGATGCACAGCAGGAGGTGAGCTTCAAGGTAGTGTGCTTGAACCATCCCAAAACCATTCCCCCACCCCAAGTACCTGGAAAAATTGCCTTCCACAAAAGTGGTCCCTGGTGCCAAAAAAAGGTTGGCAACTGCTGCCTTGGATTGTCAAATGAAAAATAGTGACAACTGCCAACACAACAATAGCCATCCAGAGTGAATGAATCAAAATTAATACTTGTTTTCGCCCTGGCTGGTGTGGCTCAGTGAATTGATTGCTGGCCTGCGAACCAAGAGGTTTCTGGTCCAATTCCTGGTTAGGGTACATGCCTGGGTTGCTGGCTAGGTCCCCAGGCGGGGGTGAGCAAGAGGCAACCAATGTCTGTTTCTCTCATACACGGATATCTCTCTCCCCTTCTCCCTTCTCCTCTCTCTAAAAGTTAAATAAATAAAATATCTATAAAAATTATACTTGTTTTCTGAAAGCAGATATATATATATATATATATATATATATGTTTTCTGAAAGCATATCTATATATGGTGTACAGTAGAATTTTAGTAATTAGTTAATGTGTGCCATGAGAAGAAAAAGGCTGAAAATCACTGATTCAAGCCATTCAGTCTAAATTACTCTGTGAAGGCAGCCTGAGCTAATACAATGGCATCCAGCTCAGTGATTTGGTGCCAGGCCATCTGATTTTGTGCCTGTCAGGCCGTCTTTCAGATGCGTAGTCTTATCAGAACTGTTGACTCGACACTCCCTGTTCCTTCTCCTCCTCTTTCTTGTTCTTTTATTATTGTGAGCTAAGGAAATCCTCAAAGATCGTTGGTGATTTGTGCTGCTGCAAAACAGTTGGGAAGCAACTCTTATTTTTTTCTTATTGAACCTGAAAGGACTTACGCTGTGGAAGGCATGCTTTTCTTTTTTTTTTTTTTCCTGTGTCTCTACTCCGTATCTAATGTGTTCCCTACTCAGTCAAGTGTCTTCCCCACTGTTGGTCATGCCTCAAAAAGCAGTATTAGTACCAGATGTCACAAGAGACATATTGACAATGAATCGGGCAGCCAGAATATATGGCACAAACCAAAGAGAGCAGTAGTGGCTAAAGTGTTATTATTAATTTGTGGATATTTAATTTGCTCACAGTTTCATAGGACATTTATGTTTCTACTCTTCTGCCCAGCCATCACACACAACGTGTGTCTGTGTGCACGCGCCTTCTGAATCTACATTACTTTTGCTGAATATTTCTCTGGAGGGCTGTGAGGGTGAAAACATGAGCTTGATTTCTTTCGACCCTTAAGAAACCATTCTAAATTTCATATCTTTGTGTGGTCCAATGCACAGGGATAAGATTAATGTGCTTCAGTTCTTAGGATTCTGCTAGTGAAACTGACTCTCTGGGTAGGCATTATTTATGGATTTTAAGCTGTCTTCTTAGGGAGAGAGAAAGAATTAGAGATCTTGTAAACCAAAATCAATATGGATGATAACCTCTCACAGCAAAAAGGTTGGGAGGTCTTTGTTTATTTCATAAATATTATTGTGGATTAGAAATATTCCTTCTCACTAAATGATTTCCTGTTTTCTTTCTGTTTCTTCCCTCTTTTTCTTTCTCTGCTCCACCATATCTCATTTTCTTGCTCTGTTTTTCTATCTCCCACACAGAAAATCATGTTGGATTTTCTATGATTACTTGTCTAAATAAAGTCCTGGAAACAGACACAGGAGTAGGCAGAAATCCATTAATTTCACAGTGTGATAGTGATAGTCCAATATTCAGAAGAGAAGAATAATAGTATATACAGAATATATGTTTCCATGCATAATCATATTTCATGGATTTCATTTCTAATAGTGTTTTGTTTAAGATTTTGTAAAATAGTATAAAATAAGATGATGTCTACAGAAATGTTTGTGAACTTAAAAAAAATGTCATTACTCCTTTAGAGTGACATTCATTATAATCCAAAAACTATCCAAGAGGATTGGGTCACTGAATATATTTTCTTGAGTTAATGTTTTGAGTCTGTGTTACAGTGAGGCTATATTCTTAAATAGAAAACATATTGAACTGCTATAAATGTTCTTTATAAATTATGATTTTCCTTTAAGATAAGATACAAAAGAAACCTTAATGCTTCTTCCTTTATGGCTTAAACCATAAAGGACATAAAATTTATTCTGACAATTTTATTATGCACATATTTTTCTTCTATCAAACTAGTTGGATTAAATCTATACAGATTATACATGTTTTTATATTTATTTATTTACACTTTTCTGCATTACTATTTTTAGGAAATATTGGGGATATGATTTAGCTAATTTGTATCTCTAATGGGCAAAGATTGAAGGCAGTGACTAGTGGAAATTGCGCTGTATAATACTAAGCAACTCTGCCTCAAGACCTACGATGTAACTTCATACCAGTTCACTTGGTAGAGAAGTTCTAAACATGTTGCTAATTATGCTGGTGAATTAAGGAATGGAACATTTTCTCCCATATTGTATTGCACCTATACTGGTGATTATGAATGTCTTCAAGTTGAAACAGAAATTTCATTTTGCAGCTACATTCAACATACAGTATATAATGCAAAAGAATTAATCAATTAGAAAAAAAGAAATTACCAAATATGTAATACTTTGTGGTAGAAAATAATCAAAAATAAATTATTGATTTATTTTTTACCTTTGTAACTATTAGTATCAATGCTGGATGTTAAACCACCATAGGTGCATTAAATAGACAAATACTACACAACATGCTTTGCTTTATTGATTTAGTTATATGCAACATTCAATGTAAATATAATTTTAATATCTTATGAATGGAGAGTCATCTTCAGGTTCCTCAAAATAATACTGGTTATATTACCAGTGAGTTGACTATTAAACCAGAAGATACAAAATCTCTACTTGTTCCCTTTTCCCTTAACTGTAATTTAATTTCTGCATTTCATTTTCACTGTTACTAGAAGAGGGTGTTATTTGGCTTATTGTTACCATTAGCCTTAGCTTAATCAAGTCTGTTTATGAGTTCCAATTTCCACATGCCTTCGGTTAAATGTGTACTATTTTAATAAGTGTCACATATATTTATTTTGGTTATATTTTACTAGCATGTTGGAAAATGATAATTTCCATTTGTGGCACAAAATTCAGTATGAGAGTAAAAATAATCTTGTATTACATAGGAGATATATTACTTTGATTATACCTTTTAGCTCTCTTTTGCATTATATACTGCATGTTGAATGTGGCTATGAAATGAAATTCCTGTTTCAATTTGAAAACCATTGAATGTTTGTCACTGCTTCTGATACCTGAAGTTGTCCCAATGTCATGGATCAAAGGTTGTAAGAGGGCTGGAGTGGGCCAGCAGTCAGGAACTGTGGTCACGTTCACTGCTGATCAGAAGTAGCAGGTACTTCATTGTTGCATTAAATTAAAGGGATTCCATTTTATTTTTAGTTTAACCAATTAATATTTAAAATATCAAGAATTTTCTTATCTTCAGTTTTAGGAATAAAATGTGCCTTTTTCTTACATTCATTAGGAACACTAATTTGCCTCAGAAAGGAAAAGTTCTTTAATGTAGTATGTCTCAGCTGTCTAATAGAAGAATTGTAGTACCATTAATAACCAAATTACCGATGGAACGTGCTTTCATTATTTTTTTACTTACAGTAGAAAATATTAAAGTTAGGAATAAAAATTGGCAATGGAAAGAGAGAATTTTGCATGGTAGTGAAGTCAAGTCAATGAAGAAGAAAAAAGTATGTGAAAAATTTCAAGGAACAGGAAAAGTGTAACATGATTGTATATGATAAAAGTCAATTAACATAAAAAGTTTATTTCCCCATGACATAGTAAGGAAACTTAAAAAGAAAAAGAAAAATTACAAGACAAGAAGCATGATGAAATTCTGTCTACATGTTGTCTTCATAGAGTAACTTAAAGGTGTGTTAACCATCAGATGGCCTTTCAGCTTCAAGCTGTCACTCTATATCCTGTTTTTGGAGCTGAAGCTGGAACTTCTGAAATCTGTGTTTGCACATTGCCTGTAGTCTTTCTAGGAATTTCTGCCAGGAAGAAGCACTAAAGAAAGGCTCCATGGATTGAGGAGCAAGAAGAGAATTGCTCCTTCCCATTTGCTTCTTAAGAACTTCCATTCTTCCAGAACATCAGCTCTTGAGAGTTTCACCCTTACAACACTTCTCCCCACATCAGTTCCTTTCTGCAATTTCAGCTGAGTTGCCTTGCAGCTTCCCAACATTTGCAGAACCATCCATCCTTAGCTATTCTCCTGGGAGACACCACCTGGGCAAGCGGTGTCCTGTCCTCAGAGGTGGGAGTCTCAGCTCCCTGGCCCCACCCCTCAGTTCTTTAGTGGGAACGGGCATGAAGTTGCCAGTGTCTCTTACTTTTCCAGAGTCACCTATTTGGATAGCAACTATATACCAAGGCAAATAATATTTTATTTACTTTTTGATTGAGTTATATTTGACAGTTAAGAATTATACTCATTTAAGGTATACAATTTAATGATTGACCATCCATTTATAATGTGAAATAATCATCACATTCAAACAAATTAACATATTCATCTCTTCAGATGGTTACCTCTTATGTGTGTGTGTGGTAAGGGCATTTAACACCAATATTCTTAGCATGGTTGGGCTTAGGATCGCCAGTATTTATTCATCATGCATTAAAAAAAAGGTGCACCCTTTAACCAACATCTCCTCATTTTCCCCAGCCCACACCACTCCCAGCCCCTGGCAACCACAATTACTCTCTTTGCTTTTATGAGTTCACTACCTTAAATTCCACATATTAATATTTGTCTTTCTGCACCTGGCTTGTTTCTGTTAGCATTATGTCCTCCAGGTTCACAGTCTTGCCATCTGTGACAGACTTGGATGAAATTGAAATGAGAATATTATTTTTCAGCTCCTAAAACTAGTGTTTTATTTTTTTACTTAACTGGACTCTGAATAATACAAGATGTAGAAACAAAACTGCTAGAACTCAAATTCATTACTGTTAAGCACTTTTAAAAATATTTTAAATTGGAAATATAATGTTTCCAAGTTGTAGATCTTTCCCTGAACTACATCATATCTTACTTTTATCCATAGCTTCCTTTCCATTAAAATCTACTTGTATTTCAGGAATAAACTTGGATGTGGACCCCTTTCAGATGTCTTCTACAACAGTCATATTTGGCAGAGGTAGCTTCACATCCAAATTCCTTATGTAACATGTATGCAAGGTAGAAGTATCCACTGACTTGTCTTCATCTTCTCTCACATAGCAGTCCCTGTGAGGAACTGAACCAACTCTTATTCATTGGACCTTGACTGTACCTTAGTATTATTGCCACATACTAGTTGCTAAATAAATATCACGTACATAATTAATAAATATTTCAAAGGAGGGTTATTTTCTCAGAATTGCGGTTGCCAGATTTAACAAATACAAATGTCTTCCAGTTTAATTTGTTTCATTAAATTGATGACTAATTTATTTAATGTAAGTATGTACAAAATGTTGCATCGTTGCCATAATATACATTATTACTCCAGTATCCAAATCTAACTTGGTGTCCTGTATTTATCTGGCAACTATAATCTGAATGAAGTATTTCTATTTTAAGACTATTGACTGAATGAATTCCAGGGGGAAATCTTATGCTTCATATAGAATAGTGTGTTTATCTATAAATCTTGCTTTGAATATTGAAAATATTTTATCTGTAAGTCTTGGATTGAATATAGATTATTTGAATATTGAGTCATTTGATGGATAGAGGTTGTCAATTACTATAATAAGTGGCCTTGATGCCCTAGATTCAAGGTTAATATTTTCTAACAACAGTGGATACTTTATCTCCCAGTCAGACATGCCTGGATGTTCATTGACTCACCTAAGCAAATACCAGCTTGAAGGTCATTATTCAAACATTATACTGTTCTAGATAGATCCAATAATGTCAATCTGCCCTCATCCAGACGTCCGGTTTCTAATACATCACATTACTGGAATGCACAGGTTTCAGCAGGTAATACTTATTAAATACATTATTATTTCACTTCCCAACATATTTGAACATTAAAAAAATGAAAAGATAGTTTCAGAGAAGCCTGGGTGCCTTGGAAAGTCAGAATTTTAGAAGCACATCCTCTGACACCAATCAATATTCAGCATAGTTATGGCTGTTTCATGGAATGTTGAAACACATTGTTTTTCTTAAAAGCATATTCAGCTACCTGGAACTCTAAAATTTGTTCTGCAAACTTTTGCTACATACACTTTTTAAAATTATACTTGTTTTAAGTAGAAACTGAAATATTCCATAAATTAAGAATGGCTTCCACTGTTTAAAAGTTTAAAGTTATTACTATGATCATCAACGCTCATGTACTCAAACTTCAAGTTCTGTGACCTGAGAACCTGGATTGAATGAGATGGAAAAAAGTGTAGATGCAGCGGGTTTTGACAAGATGTGGGGATAGAAGAAGACTAGGAAATTATTTCTGAAGATTTTAACTTTGACAAGACTTTAAGATATCCAAAAGGAGATGTCAAATCAGCGCTTGAAAAATGAGTCTGGAATTCATAAGATAAAATAGGACTGTGTTTGGAAATCACCTCTATATAAAGCTTACTGAAAACCGTAAGGCCTGATGAAATATCTAACGTGAAAAAGTTAGACAAAAATGATGATGTGAACTAGGAATGAGCCTTGAGCCACCCATGCGAACTTGTTTTCAGCTTTATTGAGGAGTAACTAACAAACATAGTGTATACATTTGAAATGCACAGCATGATGATTTGGTGTACATATACATTGTGAGATGATTATGAAGATAAGAGAATTAATACATCCATCACCTCACCTCATCAACACTTTTTCCCCCCTTTGGTCACTTACTCAAACTTAAAGGTGGGAGAGAAGAAGAGAAAGCAGCAAATATGGATGAGAGACCTAGTGAGATATTAGGAAAAGGAGTGGCATTCTAGAATCTCAGAGAGAGGAGTATAATAATAAAGACAACATTGCACATACCTAATTGAAAGGATGAACTATATGAAACCAGGCAAAACATGTCTCAAAAATCTGAAGGTGAAGAAAAATAAGGAGAGATTGAAACACTAACGAGAAGAAAAGGAGGCTAAAGGGACAGTACTGCTGAATGCACTGTAGTGTCCTGGACTGGATCCTGAAATAGACAAAGAATTTTAGTGGACAAAGTTGATGAAATCTGTATAAGTTCTGGGGTATAATAAAAAAAAAGAAACACTTCTTCCTGGCCAGTGTGGTTCAGTGGATTGAGCACTGGCCTATGTACCAAAGGATCACTGATTGAATTCCCTGCCAGGGCACATGCCTGGGTTGCTGGCCAGAACCCCAACAGAGGGAGTGCAAGAGGCAACCACTCACTGGTGTTTCTCTCCTTCTTTTTTCTCTATCCCTTCACCTCTGTTTATAAGTAAACAAACAAACAAACAAATATTTTTAAATGATTACACATTAAAAATAAAAATAAAAACACGTATTAAATATGAATATGTTAATACTAGAATAATATAGAATTTTTTTGTTCTGAATGATTCTCTAGTTCTTGGGTTGTGGGAAGTATTTTAGCTTCAGCTAATTATAAGAATTTGAAGGTATGGTTGTACTAGTTGGAAAACATCAAATGAAGAGCATACAAAATTTTTAAACAATAGTTTGGGACAAAGGTCTTTGCTCTAGTTTGAAACTTAATAGTCAATTTAAGAAACATAAACTTGTGCCATAGCTCTCACTGTCAGACAAAAGGTGCACTTGCTTTCTCCATGCATTTTTAATTAGCGTTTATGGCCCTAAAGTGATCGGAGAGTGTAAATATTATCCTGGTTTTCAATTTTACATCTAATTAGACCTTTGGTGTTTATACACACATGCATTGTACTTAGAGCTTTGGGTGATTAAAGGATATCTACTGATTACATGCAGAAAAATAATGAATTGCCTGCCCTTTCATTCAACCAATGTAATACATCTTTTCTAATATTTTTAGAAATCATAGATATTTAAAGGTCATCCACATTGCAACTGTACTTTATGTACTTGTACTTACAGAGACACTCAATATGTGAATAAAATCAAGAAATATGTTGTGTTTAAACCTTTCATTTCTTTTCTGTCCAGGGTTAGCATAATATGTGAAATGCTCCAATGCACTTTTCTCACCTTATCCTTCTACAGAGTTATTTTTACGATAGGATCCTATTTAATCATTATAAATCTTTTCCCTTTGGCTTGGATATGGCTGACTACTCTTTGCCAACTACATGTCAAGAGCAGGCAGGCAGTCTGATCCAAAGGTGCAGTCAAGAGACAGGGTATTCAAATATATGCAGGTTCAACTACTGTTTGTTAATAACTCCTTTCCTACCTCCTGAGGAAAGACACTTGCTTTCCCTTTAGCGCACGCACGCACACACACATACACACATTCTCCTATGCAAATTGCTGCATTCACATGCACTGCATAAAATAGTTTAGGATTATCATTTTTCCCCCACACGAAATCAACAGTTGTTCGTGAAGAGATTAAAGAAGTCTTCTGGAGATTGAAACTAACCTGTTGTAAAGAGGGACAGAATAAAGAAGGCTGAGAAATTTTGCATTTCTTTTTGTTTTCAAAACTCGAAATTGTAAACCACATTTTGTTTTTGCAGTCCAGCCTTTCCTCACATCATTCTGCTTTGTGGGTATAGCCTCTTAGGTTCCTAGCTTCACTCCATGCATGAGCAATCATTTCACTTGCTCAGAAAGTTTATTTATTTTCTACACTGCATAGCCAGCCAGATGTGACTCGCTATGCTATTGTATCTACCATATTTTCAGCAGCATCTCCCTCTATCAGTGGTTTCAAGTGGCAAGGTTTCTTTTGTTTTTATATCTGTCTCCTCCTTGTAGCTAGATCACATGAAAAGTATTCTGAGCTACAAAAAGAGGACATGCAGAGAGTAGCCTCAAGCATGTTAGCTGCCAGGATGATCTAATTTCTTTGATAGACTCTTCAAGACACCTGGGTCTACAAAATAGGTGTTAAGTTAAAAAAAAAAGCAGGTAAAAGGCATACTCTGTAACAAAACAAAGTTTGTAATGGAACATGATAGAATCATTGAGCGTTAGAACACAGTTAAAAAGAAAATAGTCCAATTTCATGTCACCTCAATTCAAACTGCAGTCTTGTATCCATCTGTTGCTTGTTAAAAAATAAAACAACTCATTTTTAGGCGCTTCTAAAGATGTGAATCAAAGGAATCTGGACATCAGTGCAGTCCCAGCATCTTGTTAATCACAAAAATAAACAGACAGAATATGTTTTCCCTCAGATGGATTAAGATATTCCAAATAGGCATATATTTGTCAACAAATTTGTCAACAAATTTGCCTTTTCCTGGAAGAAGGAAATCACATCCCTGGATAGTAAATACGGATCAAGCTCTGGGAAGAATACATTCAAAAGTTAAACTCCTAAAGATTTTAAAACACCTTATGGGTATTATCAGGTCAGAATAATTAATTACTACACAGGACAGAAATATAAATAATGCAAAGGCATATGAATGATTTAAACTATAGTATTTTGCATAAATACATTACATTATAATATTAAGTCTGCTGGTACTTGAAAACCATGGCACGGGTCGTTGTATTAAATTCTCAGGCCACTCGTTCCTTTTGCCGGTGCTGAGTGTAGAAGCGACTTGCACAGCACTCTCCGACAGCACTCGTCATTGCTGTTACAGCGTAGCTCTTAACGCAGGCGGGTGTTTGCATAAAGGAAGGTTACAATTTTTCTTGGTTGTGGAATATTGAGATTATACTGCGTCTGTTATAATTATTTAAATTAAGTGGCAAACGTATCTATTTATCCAAGTAAATTAGTGATGTAGATAACCCTATGAGTTTAAGTAGTAAATCTAGGCACTGTTATAGAAGTTGTTAGCTGAGATCGTTGGATGTGGTGCTCACTACTGATTTTTGTTATTTTGCCGGCTCTTTATCTGTAACTACATTACATTGATTCAAGTGACCCTGGAAATATATCCATTAATTATAATGTGTGTTCTTCCAGGATTCTTAAATGTATTCTCCAGTATGGCACATTTACAGGCACAGTTTATGTTGAAAGTACCACTAAATTGAAGAAGCGCTGTGCATCTGCACACATGACTTCCTTCTGCTCAGTACTGAAAAAACTCGGATGATAGATGATAGATGATGCACTGATGAGATCTGACTTGTTCACTCTACAACGTCCTTATATTTCATCAGAGTATGTGGCTCCCCTGCCCCCAAACTTTAGTAGCTTCAACTTAAATACAGAAATGTTATAGTGTTTGCTAGAAAATATTAATTATACATAGCACTGGTCTAGCAGGGCATTTGGGAAGCCTATTAGAGATAATTTATGGATCAGTTTTCAGAGAGAAGCCAGAAATACAAACAATTATTTCTATCTCTGAAGACATATAATACACTAATATATGGAAATGTTTTATTTCAATACAGAATGATTTGACTATAAAATTTGACTGTAATTGTGTATAATGTACAGACTTTTCAGTCTGTATTTGGCTTAGTTTCTTCATCTATAAGATGCAAATAAAAACTACAAGAAAAAGGCTAGTGTAAGAGCATAATAAAATTAAAAATCCTTCCTACAGAGAATAGACTCAATAAAGAGTAAATCCTGTGAAATTAATATTTCTACAGTTACTCTGGCATATTGGAAAGCTCTTTTAACTAGATTTGAAGCACTTTCCTGCATTCTTACTTGGATAATTTTAAATAAATAATTTAAACTCTGAAAGTCTCAGTTTCTTCATCTGGAGAAGTATAAAGTTTAAACTCCAGGTTAGATTGGAAACAGAGTAAAAGCAAACATACTGCCTATTGTAAATTCTCAGATTTTTGTAGGTTAGAAATGCAGTCGGCATTGAGAAATTCTGAAACGGCTGTAGTTTCTCTCATGATCTTATGTCTGGCGTCTGCTTTTGGATAAATCCATTGGTAAAAACTGCCTAAAGATAAAGAGAAAGAGAGATGAACAAATTTAAAACATTCTTGTCCCTTACACCCCAAGACGATGACATCTACAGTTTTGTAATTATCTTAATAATCAGATACCATCTCTGGTTTATGTCACTGTTGTTAGAAAGTCATGTCCTTTATATTACATATATTTCCTGATTTCTTATTCTAGGCTGTTCTCCCATTTCTCTAAATAATACTAGACACACAATTCTGTCCCTAACTTCCCCTGGTTGATATGGCCTTCTCCAGTTTCTAGTAAAGTACGTTTGATACTTGTTGATTTCTCAATCAAATACCCTGAATTTGATCAGTTCTGAAAATATTTACTTGGTCTTTTAATTGTGTTCTAATTTTTTATAATAAACTCTTCCTATTTTCAACTCTCCCGTTAATCTAGCATATTGGGCCACCCAACATATTTCTGATTATTATTAAATTTTGGTAATATGGGAGGATTTTAAAGTAAATCATTGCATGCAAAATAGAATAATTCACAACTAAGTAGAAGTAGAGATAAATACACTGTACATTTCATTTAAAAAATGTGTTTGACCCTAGCTGGTGTGGCTCAGTCGATTGGAGCATCATCATGTAACCTAAAGGTTGTGCGTTCGATTCCCAGTTAGGGCCCAGACCTAGAGTGCGGCTCCATACTCTCTCTGGGTGTGTGCGAGAAGCAGCCAGTCCGTGCTTCTCTCTCACATCTGTGTTGCTCTCTCTCCCTCCCTCTCTCTCTAAAATAAAAAAAAAAGTCCTCAGGTGAGAATAAAAATAAATTAAATTAAAAATATGTGTTCGGACACATATTTTTATGTGAAATTTTGTGAAATTTTAGGAGAAGGCTAACCCAATGTTTATTATACAGATTACAAATATTTGTGAACCCTAACATTGAAAATTATTGTTAAAAGTACAGTAGACACTTCTCAGTAATTTACTTGCATTTGTGGAAGAAAGGGGTAATATTCACACATATATTATAATTTATATTTTATAAATTGAACTATGCATGTATAATAGGTTGAAACAGAGTCCCATTCTCTGTGGCACCTCTCTGTGGCTACCTATTGCAGAAATACACATCGAACTCATTTTAATCTGCCTTACACATGATAACATGGTGTTTAATAACTCATCACAGGCAAAAAGAAAGCACTTGTATGCAATTTTTTAGAAAATTAATTCTCATTTTTAAGACACATTGTAACTTCAACACTTCTAACATTGCTGGTATACTCAACTATATATAGTAAAATAATTTTTAGAAAACATTATGCATCGTCAATGGTTTAAAATCGTTTCATAGCTGAATCACATATTTGTTCAATGGGAAGTAGTTCAATGCAGAGCACGTGGTTCTGGGGAGTTAAGTGTGGGATAAAAGCAAAGGCAAATCTGCATTGTGTGTGCTTATTCCAGCATCGAGCGTTCTCACAGAGCATGCACTATTATGGGTTCTGTTCTCTGATTAGGAAGCCCGAGTTTTCACTTCAAAAGCCCCCTGTGATTTGAGAGTGCAAGGAAAGCATACACTGGTGAAGTGACTTGCCAGATCATTGAAGTTCAATGTAAGCATGGAAGGCAACTCCAGGGAGAGCAGTTGCTGCTCTAGTCTGTGAAGATATCTATATCCCCTGAGCTGGTAGGAGGTACCTGAAAGTGATGGCAGAACCACGGGATACCTTTGACTCACAATAAGATACTGCTTCCTTTGGAATGAAAAGCCGCCTGTTGTTTGTCAAAAGATACTACTTACTGATTATCGCCTTACATATTAATGCAAAGAACACTTGGAAGCAGCCTCCTGTGTAGCTGCTGAAAGTCAGTCTTTCACCTGTCTCGAGCAGGGCAAACTTAAATAAAAATGTTTTTTGTACAGCCAGAAGAGAATGCTTCTTTCTTTAAAGAAATCAGAGCCATCTGCTGGGGCCCATGAAGGGACGAGGATAGAGGAAGTATTGAGCTGCTTATTGCCAAACGCGGAAAAATGCTAATAAGACTCACGCTGAGAAAAGCTCTCACTCATCAGGGTGCATCATTGCAGACATTAAGCTGAGGCTGTGAATTGCTGTTAGCCCAAACCCGAGAGAGGTGGAGGAGAACTGTGCCCTGATGGATCTCCAGTCACCCTGTGAATGGCTGGCTGAGGGCAGGAGGTTTGCTGTATTGTTTTTGAAATGACTTGAATAACAAAAATTATCTGGTGAACTGGAAATTTACATTATCTTGATCATGTAAATGTATCAGTACATAATCAAGGTATACTTACATTGATAAGGTATGTGCTGAGAAATAGAAAATGATCAATAATGATTATATGATTTTATTTAACATTCAAATGTACAAACGCAGGCGTATTCATTATATACATAATAACCTAGTGCATGCTCTTTGAGGTCCTGGATCTTAATAAAACAAAATAAACAAAAGAAAATATGAACAGAAATATTTATTGGCTTTTCAAATGAAATTTTATATAAGACCATAAAGAAAATCCACCCATATCCTCATTTTTTGACAACATAACAACATTTAACATTGACAAATGAGGCAATTCGCAGCAGGTAGACCCACAATCTTCTTTGTTTTATGATAAATAAGACACATAGTACTATGGAGTGTCCGACTCAAAAGTGACTGGGCCGAATGTTGAAAATTGCGTGATTCTGGTTATTTTGACGTCATCACCTGCCTCATGCAGCTCTGCTAGAGTGCACGTGTAAGCCAGTGCAGGGTCAATGACGGGAGGGAGGGGAAGGAGCAGCGTGGATTGCCTGACCTTGCTTAAAAAGCATGGGTTACAATCTGCCAATGAGCACATTTTAATCGCCAATAACTATAGAGATTCCTGAAGAACGTAAAAAATATTTTCCCTTTCTATAAAAAGTCTTGATTTAAAATATATCTTCAAGTGTAGTCAGGTAAAAAATAAGTAGAGAAGTCGTTTAGGGTAGTGAAACTTTTGGAAATCTGAGTTACGTTATCTGGTCTCTTGCTAATTAGCTTCCCTTGGAGCAATGACTTCACTTGCTTGTGCCTCACTAAAAATAAAGCAAAACAGACCAAAGAAACAGATAAATGTCCTCGCACTGTTCATTAAGATGTTGGTGTGTAGATTCTATGTATTGGAAGAGAATTGTTTCTCCCTCACCCATTTGATAGTTCAGAAAAAGAGGCAGTGTGCCAAGGGTGTGTGTGTGTGTGCGTGCTTGGGGGCTGGGGTGTGTTTTAGACAGAGAGAGAGACAGAGACAGAAAGACAGAGTGAGAGAGCTCTGGAAATTCCCTGTGAATGTTTCTTGATAATCAGTATTGGATTTTTTAGCTCTCAGTTATATCACTTCCCTTTATATTTTCCAAAGCAACTAAAAAACCTGCTGAGGAGTCAGATGGGAAATATGTCTTTTTCAGAAGCAAACTTACAACTTCCAGTTCTCCACCTTGAATTGAACTCATCCACTCAAAACTACTAGTGTGCATTCATGTAAAAGAAAAACTGCACTGGAACATGCTAAAAAAAAAACAAGAAAGATTTTATTCAGGATTATGGCAATAGGGATCTGGACTTTGCAATAGTGCAAAAAGATTGAACTTAACTCCGATGAAACAAAATGTAGACGGATTTTAAAGTGTGAGATGAACCTAGGGAGAAGTACTAGAAGGCTTCACGGGGGTGGAGGTAAATATGATTAGATCATCTATCTTTGATAATTATCACTTATCTAAGTTAAAATTTTACCTTCCCACAGAGACTAAGAAACAGGGGCCTTATTTTTTAATGGTTATCCTTGAAATGCATTGCACCAAGATATTGAGGAAGATTTTCCTGGGCTGCCGAATTCACGATTGCAAGTTTTCTAAAGTAAATGTTCTAAGAAATGGGAGGTTAGGGGCTTACAGTCAGGAAGAGGTCTAACTAAAGTTTAGTCCAGCTCAGGGAAACGTTACAGCCACCTTAGGCATGCCGCAGGTGCAAACTGTTCTGATAGTGTTACTAAATACAGGCGACTGTAGAGTAGGTGTGGGAAATTTTTTCTTCTTCCCTTCATGGTTCCTAGGCTGGTTTTATAATTCATTTGACATAAAACAGATTAACAGAAGAAAAACACATTTAATTTTATATGTAGGTGAGCCCCATAAAAGTGTGAAACTCAAAGGTAGCCAGGAAATTCAGACTTATATTCCATTCTGAGCTCAGGAACTGGATAGAGTACTGAGACATTAAAAAGGAGGAAGGTAGCCTTGGCTGGCATAGCTCAGTGGACTGAGTGCGGGCTGCGAACCAAAGTGTCGCAGGTTCAACTCCTAGTCAGGGCACATGCCTGGGTTGCAGGCCATGGCCCCAGGCAACCATACATTGATGTTTCTCTCTCTCTTTCTCCCTCCCTTCCCTCTCTAAAAATAAATAAATAAAATCTTTAAAAAAAGGAGAAAGGTAATCCGCAGGATGATTAGAAGGAAGGATTTTGGTGATCAGGTGTTTGCTCTGCCATGAAGATAAATCTTTCAGATTATTTTTTAAAAAGGGTCATCTCTTACAATGGCTTCCTTTCTGGTACCGGACCCCCGTAAAAGTTATTTTAGGTAGTTCAGGGAGAAGTGAGAAGCTATTCTTGTGTCTGCTGGGTCTTGCCTGCCTGCATCTCAAAAGAATCCATCTGCCAATGGGGCATATTTTGGATTGTAGTTATTCTCCTCTTCATGGCAAAGGAAATAATTCTCTCTCTCTCTCACTCTCTCACACACACACACACACACACGCACACACACACACACACACACAGACTCGCCCTAATAAGAGGGGACCAGAAGTCAACAGCTGTCACATTGAGAGTCTTTTGACCTTCTATCAAATCTTCCAATATCAAAACCACCCTTGCTTGTGTGGAGAAGTCTAAGGGATATGGGAGGGAACAAATCAGAAGTGTTCTCTGAATAACTGCTTCACTTTAAGGAATATACAAAGCCCTGTAACAGGGTGCAGCAAAGAGGGAAGCCCCAAATGGGGATTTGTAATCGGGTCCAGAAGAGCTTGGAGATAATTGGCTCCACACAATAGGACACACCTGCCCAGAATGCTGGCAGCTGTAGCCAATTGTGGGAGGAACCAGAAATGGGGCTGCAGAGGAAGATTGGCGCTGGGGTTTAAACCCAGTGAGGCAGTCATTTGGCATCTCTCTTCTGGGGCCACACATCTTTGTTTTGGGACCACACGTCTCTCTTTTTGGGACCACATGTCTGTTTAGGGCCATGCGGCTTTGGTGTCTTGGTTGGGACCAGGAGGCTTGGGTGAGAGTCAGAACTATGAAGCTTTGGAAGTGCTCCCTTTTGCCACGTGGAGGGTGCTGGGAGGACTGTGTGCATTTGTGGGGAACTTTAGTTTGTGTTATCTCAAATGAATAATAAATCCCTTTCCTTTTCATGTATCTCCGACATTGAGAGATGTCTTTCCTCTGGCGGTGGACATAACGAACCTGGGGGGTTCTTTTCGGGGAATAGTGTATTGTCTCGGCTCCTCTTGGCCCCCTCTTGTACAGTAACATTAAAAACACATGAAAACTTGCAAATTATCAAATATTTTTTAAATTTTAACCATAATCAAAGAACATATAGTATCTATATGGATAATTTAACATCCTTGGCTTCTAATATTATCTCTGTCATTTCTATGTCTCTTCAATTGAATATTTACTTCATTATGAGTAATCTTTTACCTTGTGTATTAGGTGAATTTTTTATTGGATGCTGTACTCTTCTGCATATGTTTAAATATGTTGGTATTTTATTTGGAACACAGTTAAGCTTGCGGGAAATAATCAGTATAAAATTTGTTTTGGAAATGTCACTAGACGGCATTTAAACAGTCTTGCATTTGGGGCTAATTTGAGCCCATTAAAGAAGCAACATCTTTCTGAAGAATCCAGGGCTAGCTTGTGCCAGAAGGTATCCCCAAATATGTGTGTGTGGTCTCTAATGGCTTTTGTTCCCGCTCTGTGGCTCCTCTTACAGCTTCTTCATGCAGACAAAACAGCTGTGAGAGGCTGGTGGTCAGAGGGAAACCTCTGCATACCTGAAATCTCTTCCTTTCTTAGCAACACTTTTCCTTCTGGTTCTTTATCTCCTTGTACTCTGAGGCCTTTCTCCTCAACTCAGCAAGATTCACACAAGATCCACAGACTCTCCTTGAACTTTCTTTTTTATTAATTGACTTTATTAGGCTGACATTGTTTAACAAAAATATATAGGTGTCCAGTGTACAATTCCATAATACATCATCTGTATATTGTATTGTATATTCACTTTCCCAAGACAAGCCTCCTTACATCCTCCTATTTATCCTTCCTTTACCCTTTTCTATCTCTCTCCACCCCGCTTCTCCCTCTGGAATCACCACTCTGTTGTCTATGTCTACGAATCTTGTTTTGTTTTTTGCTTAATCCCTTCAAATTTTCACCCAGCCCTGCAACCCCCTCCTCCAGGACAGTTGTCAGTCTGTTCTTAGTCTGTTTCTATTTTGTTTGTTAGTTTATTTTGCTCATGAAAGACTCTATTTGAATTTTCCCTCCTCCATTGTGGCTGAGAGCCTTTCCATGCAGTGAACTAGGCATATTTATTTCTTTTATGTCAAAGATAACTGTCCTGAGCTATCTTTTGTCCAATGGCTGAAAACCATTGTTTTACACATTGCTTCAGATATTTAATGTGGAAGGTTAAATCTTGTCCCTGTTACTTTGCCATGACTATAAATCTCATCATTAGCATTTCATATAGTGTGTGTGAATGTATGTGGAAAGCAGAGTGACGAAGCAAAGACTGCTAAAAGAGAAGCTAAGAGAAGCAATACAGATTTAGTTTTCATGTAGTTCCCCCATAATTTGGTTTACAACAATAAAATATTTAAACTATACAAACCAACATTTTTCATGCTTTGTCCTTTAGAGCATGTTCTTTGAGAAATATTAATTTCTCAAATTAATATGTGTTTATGTGGGGATGATATGAGGAGGGACACACACAAAAGCGGAATTATCTTCTGGAGGAAAGGTCCCTTGTAGTACAGGCTTCCCCTGCTATATGAGTGTTCTAGGAACCCATCTGTATCGGTGTGCAAGCTGGTGTTGTTGTGAGAGGCTATGTTTGGCCTCAGCAAATGTTTTTTGAAGACTTGTTCAATATGCTTGCTCATTTCATGATGTGTGATTTACTAGTGCACCTGCCCACAGTTCGCTGAGTGTTCAGCAGTTTTTACCCACGGCATGACTCCCATGCTTAACCCTCTTTATTTACAAATTTTGACCTGAGTGACTTTTTTTCTAATTTTTCCAGATGAAAAAAAGTCCTCAAAAGGGAAACAGTTTGCCGATGTGAAATAGGTGAAACAAAAAAATGGCAGAAGCACTAAATGACATGAAAATCAGCAAGTTGAAAAACTGTCTTGGACCATGGAAAAAAGTCTCATTAGGTGTGTTTCATCAAATGGAGAGTACTTCAAAGGTGACTGAAGTTTAAACATGTAAGAATAAATGCACAATGTTTTGTAAATAAATTCTGAGTTTTTTTGGGTTCCCCCTTGTATTTCCAACTAATTATTGGAAATATTACCTTCTAAATCTTATCATTGAAAAGTAATTTTCTGTATTTGGATATTTATCATCTGTGTGACCTTAGATAAGTCCCTTAATCTCTTTGTATTTCACTTTGCTGATTTTAAATATAGTATTGATGATAGTACCTCCCTCATCAGGTAGAGTTGAAAGGTTACATGATTTTATAAAGAGCTTATAACTGTGCAGAGCATACAGTAAGTGCTACATAATGGTAGCAATACTTATAAGCCCTGTATTTAACTCATGTACATACATACCATGTTAGGAATAGTTTAAGTTACATACACCTATATGTGAAGAGAAGACTTTTACATCAGAACATGGGTTACCAATTGTCTTTTAGATCTGTTTTGAGAAGCATTGTTACAAAGAAAAGGGGAAAATGCATAGTCTCCTGATTATTGTCTCAAAATACTGCTTTCTAAAGCCTAATTTTTGTTAGATATTGGTAACAGTTTTATTCTTAGTGAGTTACCTCAGATGGATTGTCTGAAAGCCCCTGTGACACCAGGACAGGGTCCATGTATTTCATGCCTGGCCCTCAGAGTGTTGTGCAATTTCATATTTAGTGGTTGTCTGGTAGATGGGTTTCTGGTGGGATAGACATGTTTGATAAAGCATTGCCTTGTTTGTGAAAATTTCCCCCCAAACAAGAGACAAAATGAACATATCCCTACAGCTGTTTCAATGTTGATACTAGTGCATCTGTTATGTTGTTCTATGACCTCAAATGAATGTAAGAGTTAGAGCCATGCCAGATGGATTATGGTTAGAATATTTCTACTTGATGCAGTAAATTGTGCTGGGTTTTTAACTCTTAGAAGAAGGCAAGGCTTATATTTTGAATGTGTCAAAATATCCCTGATCTTTTAATTATCAGGACACCAGAAGAGATCTGGCCCAGTAGATGCTTGAATTTTATTTATGACAATTCAACAGGTGCTTTTGCATAAACTAATCATCATCACAGAAAGATGATTGAGAAATTCCTAATTACAAGCCTCAGTGAATACATTCTGTTTCTGGGAGAAGGGCGTGAGGAGAAAGAAGAGCTAATGACCTAACTCTGGTTCATTGAGACTGGGACTAATAGCACTTCCCACTAACTTGCCTGAGTAAAACCTGGAATCGCATGGGATTTTGCATTATTGTTTCATGCTGTGCACATGGGCCACTGAAGACTACCAAAAAAGGTTTATGAAATGTAGGGTAATTTTAAATCATCGTGTGGGGATGTGGAACACTATTTTATTTAATTGAATAAATTTTCTGGCACTTTCCAGTGATTTGAATTATAATTATCATTTTATGTTTAAAAATTATTGCTGCAGAAATTTTTGATGGTGAATAAAATTGTTTCTCTCTTTAGTCAGAGAGCACAAACTTCACACATGACCTCCAGATAAATCTGTGTATGTGTGCATTGAGATACCCAGGATGTTTGCTTAGATTACTGAGTTCTTATAGATTTCTGAATCTATATTAATTTAAATCATGTTTCTTGGTGATTGAAATGTACTAATTTAATTTTATGCAATTTTCATGCTTACTAGATCCTAGGGGAAAATTTGTTCATGAATTTCATTAGTAATGCACAAGTGAATGTTAGTTGTGAGCTTCTGGCAATACTTTATCTTTTCTTTTCCATAGTGTTAAAGAGGTATGTGGTTCTGCTAGAATACTAAGCGCTCACTTAAGTTTGTAAGTAACTTTTACTCTGCATATGCATCATTGGCATTAACAGGATTTTAAAGCTGTGGTAGACTCCTCTAAAGTAATGTCTTCCAGTTTTTTAGCATGCCTCTTAGCTTTTACTAATTATCTTGTCACCATGGTCAGTTATTTATCTAGTACACAGTAAAGGGGAAATGTGGAAAGCACTGAACTGCCTACTATGAATGAAAAATAACTTGAAATGTAAAAGAAAGGATAAAAAGAATCACTCTTTTTAAAATATTTTATTTATTTTTTTAGAGAGGGAAGGGAGGGAAATAGAGAGAGACAGAGAGAGACAGAGAGAGAGAGAGAGAGAGAAACATCAATGTGCAGTTGCTGGGGGTTATGGCCTGCAACCCAGGAGTGTACCCTGGCTGGGAATCGAACCTGGGACACTTTGGTTCCCAGCCCGCACTCGATACACTGAGCTACACTAGCCAGGGCTCTCTTTTTGATATTATGCAATGGCTAGATTGACAAAAGCAAGCAAAATGTTGCTTTACTGCTCGTACTAGAAGGAGGTCAAAAGTCTGGAAATGCAGGTGATTGTATAATCAATAATATACTATTTCCATTATATAAATACAATTAAATATATAAAATTGATAAGTACAGATTGCATGCAATGAGTTTACATAATATATGTATGCATTAATGTATAACATATGGTTATTTGATATTTTAACATCAAATACATCAGATACATCAACACATAATGTGTTCCATAATATGTTTAACATGTGGTCCCTCATTAACAACACATAAGTCAATCATGTGCTGCATCTGTGCCATAGGTAACGTGCCTCTGAGTGCACCTGCACATAATTTGTGTCTGATTTTCATTGTATAAATCTGTGCCTATAGCATAACTCAGAAGAAGAAATCAAGAGATTTCAAGCTGATTAAAAATCCTTAATATCTGTGCTTTTAGAATTTCAGGCAATTATTTAAATTATTTTCTTGAAACTTTAAAAATATAAATTAAAATAGTTACCAGGCCAATATCAAATATGACTTATTAAAAGTCTGCTTTTAAATATTTTTTGTAATTTCAGCAAATTGTTAAGAGTTCTATCATAGTAAGAACTTAAGTACCCAGTTATTCAATATAAGATGAATAATGTTGTTTCATCAAAATAAATTCAATATTAGAATGTCCTTATCTGAGAGAAATAATAAAATATGTATAATATTTTGTTATTAATTAACTATGATAGTTTCCTGATGAAACTAAGTTTTTCCAATGTGATGCACCTTTGTTATTTTTTTCCACACAGTATGTAGGCTTCTTACTTTTACTTCTGCTAATAAGAATTTAGAGATCTTCCATTCTCCATATTTAGTGCACAAATATTTCGTGGACAAACATTTGGTGGGGATCCATCTCACAATTATGGATAAAAGACCACAGTTTGTTTAATTTCCTTGACCATAGTGATTACTTTATGGATTGTTACTTAATCCAATCCTAGAAAAAGGATTCAATATAAACATTTTTCAAGTCCTTTTTCTTTTTATTATTATTTTAATTTATATATTTTATTGTTTATGCTTGCTGAACAATCATAGTTGTTCAAATTCCTCCCCTTTCTTTCCCTCCACTAAGCCTGCCCCCCACTCCAACAGTCAGTCCCCACACCACTGTTCAAGTCCATGGGTCCTTCATATACAAGATCTGTCCAGAAAGGATCCATCCATGTAATATGAAAAATAGAGACATTTAATGAAGAAGATACAAGATACCAGAAACATACATAGGACAATGACACCTCAGTCCCATTCAAAGTAGGCATCTTGGGACCTCACACAGCCCTCCCAATTATCATCAGCTGCCCCATCATATTTTCCTGAATTTTACTGAAGGTCTGAAATCTCTTCTTCTTCAAAGCTGATTTTAGTTTTGGGAAAAGCCAGATGTCTCAGGGCACCAAACACGGGCTTTAGGGGAGCTGAGTCACCTGGTTTACTTGATGTTTCACCAGAAATTCTGCAGGAGGCGTGATGCATGAGTGGGCATGTTGCAGTTATGAAGCTGCTCATCATCAGTTGCCCATAGCTGTGACCTTTTGAATCCTGTCAGTAGTTTCTGTGGAGGAATTTTCAAGCTTAATGTAAAATTTGATGCAGATTCATTGCTCTACTCAGTCATTTTGAATGCAATGGCCACTCAGTACACACACTCACTCAAGAGTGTCTACTGTTCCCACTGATAGTACAGTAAAGTCATCATTGTCCATGCACACCCATTCCAGTCCACTCTCTTTGTCTGCCAGGTTACATCAATGTCATGCAAACTAGTCTCATTACATCAGCGATGGTTGGACTTTTTACTGACAGGCCTCATAGCTTCTGTGATCAATTCCTTCACCTTCTTTAACCAGTCTCCTTCTCCCCTCCCCTCTTATAGCTGTCAGTCTGTTCCATGCGTCTATGCCTCTAGTTCTATTTTGATCATTAGTTTATTTTGTTCATTAGATTCCACTTATAAGTGACATCACATGGTATTTGTCTTTTATCAACTGGCTTACTACCCTCAGCGTATTAGTCTTCAGTTCCATTCATGACTTTGCAAAAGGTAAGAATTCCTTCTATTTTTCTGCTATGTTGTATTCCATTGTGTAACTGTACCACTGTTTTTAATCCTCTCCTCTATGGATGGGCACTTGGATGCTTCCAAATATTAGTTATTGTAAATAGTAATGTTATGATCAAATTGGTGCATATGAATATATTCTTTTAACTTGGTGTTTCAGAATTCTAGGGATATATTCCCAGATGTGGAATTGCTAGACAAAAGCCAGTTCCATTTTTAATTTTTCGAGGAAATTCCATACTGTTTTCCACAGTGGCTGCACCAGTCTGCATTCCCACCAACAGTGCACTAGGGTTCCCTTTTCTCTGCATCCTCACCAGCACTTGTTGTTTACTGATTTATTAATGATAGCCATTTTGGCAGTTGTGAGGTGATATCTCATTGTGGTTTTAACATATGCAAATCTGTTTGATGGCTAGTGATGTTGAGCATTTTTTTATATGTCTATGGACCATCTCAGTATCCTGTTTGGATAAGTGTCTATTCAGGTCTGTTGCCCATTTTTCTTTATTGGATAGTTTGCCTTCCTGGTGTTAAATTGTATACGTTCTTTATATATTTTGGAGAGTCCAAAATTTCTCTGATGTATCATGGCAAATATGTTCTTCCCTACAGTGGGTTGGTTCCCTTTTCATTTTGATGATGATTTCTTTTGCTGTACAGAAACTTTCTAATTTGATGTGGTTCCATTTGCTTATTTTTCCCTTTGTTCCCTTGCCCTAGGAGGTATATTGGTAAACATATTGCTACATGAGTTATCTGAAAATTTACTGCCTATATTTTCTTCTAAAATTTTTATGGTTTTGTGACTTATAGATGATATTGTACATAGAAAACCCTATAGGATCCACCAAAAGCAAACTTGTCCTAATAAAATAATTAGGCAAAGTAGCAGAGTACAAAGTAAACATTCAGAAATTGATGGCATTTGCATACACCAATAATAGACTATCAGAAGGAGAAACTAAGAAAGCAATCCCATTTACTATTACAACAATAACAACAAAAACAAATAAAGTACCTAGGAAAAAAATGTAACCAAGGAGGTAAAAGTCCTATACTAGGAAAATTATAAGACACTGAAGAATGAAATTAAGAAAGAAAAAAATAAGTGAAAGCATATACCTGTTCATAGATTGGAATAATTAACATCATTAAAATATCCATAGTACCTGAACCAGTCTATAGATTCAACACAATCCTTATCAAGATACCAATGGCATATTTCACAGATCTAGAAAAAGATTTCAAAAACTTATATAGAGCCAAAAAGACCCTGAATAGCCTCAGCAAGCTTGAGAAAGAAGAACAAAGTTGGAGGGATCACAATACCTGATATCAAACTATACTATAGTTAGTATAGTTTGACAGAATTAGTTAGACAGAATTTTAGAGTCTAAAATTCTGTGTTAGGGCCTGATTCTATCATTTACCAGCTGTGTGAGCCTATGGAAGTAATTTAACCTCTCCAAGGCCCAGTTTCAGCAGTACAATGTCAGTGAAAGCACTAAGCACTTGCCTCATAAGGTTGTTTTGAGGAACAATTCTAATCAAAACTGCCTGGTACTGGCATAAGAACAGACATATAGATCAATGGAACAAAACAGAGAGTCCATAAATAAACCCACATCTTTATGGTTAATTAATATTTGACAAAAAAGGCAATAGTATACAATAAAGACAAACTCTTCAATAAATGGTGTTTGGAGAACTGGGCTAGTAAATGCAAAAAAGAAATTAGAATATCATTTTATACCATACACCAGAATAAACTCAAAATGCATATAAGACTTAGATAAGTTAGATTTGATTTGATTCTTGTTGAGAACTCATACTAAGAGATTCATTGTTTTCCCTAATGCTCTACACATAAAAGTTATAAGAACTAAAACTAATTCTGATGTATTTTTTGCCTGATAATGGAACTACTAATAGTGAGAGATAGATATAAGCTGATTTATATTAACAAATTGATCATTGAAGCCAGCCATGACTTACATGAGCTTAGCCAGTGCAAATTTTAACATACGTGAAAAAATTCTTCTTTGTCTATGCTAAGTCATATTAGTTTTTGTTTATTTGGTGAGAAAAAAAGCAGAAACTGATAGCTTGGTTGGATTTACCATCCCTTCACACAGCCTCCTGATCAGGAAGTCATGCCTGAGATTAGCCAATTTTGGAAGAAAAGTCAGTATCTACTGTCATTTGGGTCCATAGGGAACATACCAATAATTGTGAGTTGAAAATCAGAACTGAAAGAATGATCTTCCATCAACTGTTGCACTGTGGGCTAGGAAATAGCAAGTCCACAGACAGATTCTCAATAACAGTAGTTATGGAGCGTGAGAACTGAGAACTTTCAACCTGGTATGTATGTCAATCCCTGCTTTCTTGTGATTTGTCTGCCACTATAGTTCTTGTTCTTCACAGGGATAGATTTTAGCTTTTGTTAAAAACTCAAGACTACATAAACTTTATTTTTTCTTTTTCTCTTTTTTTGGGGGAAATTTAACCAGTCCACTTAAGGGAATAAAATAATGTAATAAAAAACATTTCACTTTGACACTATGTGGATTTATAATTTCCAGACATACTATTATTTTTACTTTAGATCTTTAACATAATATTATTGATCTCTTTATTTTGCATAATTTTACTATGCCAACTTTAAAATCATTTGGACACAGTGATGGTTGTATGAGTGTAGGTCTTTGTTGAAACTCATAAACATATATATTGACAAAGGTGAACTAAATTTTAATGAGCATAAGTTATACTTAAATAAAAATATATTGGGCCTGGAAAAATCTCACATGTAGTCATTATCACCATAGTCACCATCAATGTTGTCCTCACATTTCCTCCTAGTGATGAAATTAAGTATGCCTGGAGATATCAATGTCGCAAAAATGGCAGAGTACTGGGCAATGAATTCATGGAGGTTTACTATAATGTTGGTTTAATTTGTATGTGTTTGAATTTTTCTATACTAAAAGTAAAAAATGTAGCAAAGCTAGACACATACACATACAAAAATGCATACCAATCAAAAATATCATGGAGACTGCTTAAAGAATTATCAATACTAGAAAGATGCCAATCCTAAGAGTTTGCTGAACATTCTATAGTTTCTTTTTCCAAGCTGTATGTAAAATTCACCAATCTCAACTAATATACGTAGGAAGAATAAGAAAGCCTTTATTTTGAGCAATGATATAAAATATCTAAAAAGACAAGCAAACTACTTTTACAAGTATCTAGGGAAAGCTAGTAACATGGTAGAATGGAGGAATTTCATGAAAATTTAGAGTCTAAAATTCTGTGTTAGGGCCTGATTCTATCATTTACCAGCTGTGTGAGCCTATGGAAGTAATTTAACCTCTCCAAGGCCCAGTTTCAGCAGTACAATGTCAGTGAAAGCACTAAGCACTTGCCTCATAAGATTGTTTTGAGGAACAATTGGAATAATGTATGCAAGAGCTATTTGTAAAACTGAAATGGAGGTTCTTTTCATTCCTATTTTGTGTCTTAGAAACTTTTTTGAATAGAAATGCACAAGCAGCAACTCACTCACTTATTCCGCAATTTGAAAAGAATTCAAAATGTTGGAAACTGTCATCTTTTTTATCTAGTATTTTTCTTTTTGATTTTTGTAGTTCACAGGCAGCAGCAGTCAATTACTACCCTACTTTCAAATGCTTTAATAAAATCATTTGGTATGCTCAGAATAAATAACAACCTGAATTGGGAAATAAATTGTTGAATAAAATATGGGAGAGTGCAAAGTAATCCCTAAAAGCACATAGATTGCATTGTCCAATACATCAATCTATTTATCTCTTTGAGAATGCATAAGCAAAGAATAGTTTTCTGTATAAAACATGCACATACATCATTGATTTTGCAAATTCTATTTCTTAGTAATGAATAGATTATATATAGCTGTGGATGAGACAGCTGTGATGTTGAAAGATAAACTCAGAATCAGAACACTTGGCTTAAGTTCTTTTCTAAGTCTTTGACCTTACATACTTAAATGCCCACTTCTCAAAGTGTTAGGTCTTCGATATTCAGAAGGGTAATTCGAGTTGCTACTTCCCCTTTCACTAATGCAAAGTTGTGGTAAATATTTCATTAATAAATGTAAGTCTCTCCTCTATATCATTTAATATATTATAAAATGTAATGTATTCCATTGAATTTAATGAATGCTAAATGTATTAATAAACATCCATTCTTCCATTGTTTTCTTCCTTAGAAATGAATTTATTTTAATATGAAAATAATCAAATATTTTGATTACTTATATCATGTTATCAGAGATTGTTGATCATGAAGTGTAAATATTCTAATTGTTTAAGTATTTATTTCTGTGATTGTAAAATTTATTAATTTCCCTTAGTTTTATCATGATAGAAATATTTTCTTGAACAAAACTTTGTTTAAAAATAACTTTAAGGTATATTCAGTATAAATTTCAACAAACCCCAAGCTATAATGTTGTGAAACCATATACATATAATAAAATTATATATAAAATAAACATCTTTATATACAGAATAGATATACATTTCTGCCTTTGCCTATCATTATTATATAATTTCCTATATGTAAACATGTCATTATATATGTGGGTAAAAAAACAAAGGAAGAATATAATTTTTTTTTGGTCATATCTACCACTTCTAATCCTATTCTGATGCATCCAATTATAATTTATTCACACTTTTAAGGTGAAGTATGCTTTTATTTCAAATTAATGGGACTATTGGAAATGTACAGCCATGTGTACTGTATGGTGTATCTTACATCAGCACATGTTGACAATAAAAATAGAAACAGCTATATGATTATTTCTATAAATAACCATAAAGACACAAGATGGCAGTACTAGTCTTTATGAGTTCTGGAAATATGGTAATGGATTTGAAGCTTTCAATGCATTTCTCTTGCTTATCAGTATTCACAAAGAATTTTTTGTTTCTACCCATAAACTTTCACCAGTTTGCTGGAATTTTTTTAAAAAAATGCTAGTAGGAGTAAGCTAACTGTGTGTTTGTCTGTCTGTCTATCATCTTTCTATCTATCTATCTATCTACCTATGATCTGTCTATGTCTGTATCCATCTGTGTATCCTGTCTGTTATTGGCAGCCACCACATTTAATAAAAGTACTTTGTCTCTAAAAAAAAGACTTTAGTTTCCTCATCAATATAATGATGATGTTGGTCCAGAAAACCTTGAAGGTTCTTCCCCATGAGATGATTATCACATTTATTAAATCAAGAGTTGTGCATTTCAAATGAACTTTACTATACCTTAATGAATAAATATATTCAAAGTTAAAAATTAGAATTACAGTGGACTTTTTCCTTGTTCAGTGGTTGAATAAAGATTAATGGTGGCCATGGATATTTATTCTTCAATAGATTTGGAATAGTTAAATTCACTTAACTTTCACATAATATGCTTATTAGCATTTAACATTTTAATGGCTATTGCTAGGTAATCTGTGTCAAGGAATGCATGATGTATGGTCCTACTTTATTAAAAAGTGTTAGTTATGGGATCTGCCAACTTCCTACTCTTCCATCTCCAAATAACTTTTGCTTTCTAATTCTGCTTATTTTAGATAACTTGAAGACTATTTTTTCCAGAAGTAGCATAGTAGTGTTTTATCCACTTTGTTTCTGCTTTATTTGTTTTTGTTTTGTGTTTTTCTGTTTGTTTTTTTTATTCATCGGGAAATGTAGGCTTGGGGTTTTCTCTGTCTTAATCTATTTAGGCTGTTATAAAAAATACCATATACTTGAAGGGTTCCTAGATAACACTAACTTATTACAGTTCTGGAGATTAGTAATCTAAGATCAATGTTCCAGCAAATTTGATTTCTGATGAGGAATCCTGTCTTGATTCATAGACAGTTACCTTTTCACTGTATCCCACACTGTGCAAAAGGACTCTCTGGGTTCTCTTTGTTAGGGCACTAATCCAATTCATAAAGGCTCTGCCCTTATAGGTTCCTTTGGCCCCCTCATAGGTTCCACCTCCAAATGCCACCTCATGAGGAATTAGGAATTAACACATGTGTTTTGGAGAACACAAACATTCAATCTCTAGCATTCTCTATTTCACATTTTTTAAATTTCGACTTGATTGACTTTCCATCTATTCTGTAATTTAGCAAACCACTCTAGGCAAACCCCTTCCCCATGACAACATGGATACACTACATTGAGGCCACATTGGCTAAGTGGACAAGGATGACAAGCAGTTTGACCCCAGTGTAACACCTTGTATGTAACCTTCCCGGGAACAGTGCAAAGTAAGTAGTCTTGTGAAGAGTTGTCACAGCTGTTTCCACTCTCCTCTCCATGTTGTGGGAGGTCTCTACAAAGCCATGGATCCATCTACCTCCTCCTCCTCAGGGTGGAACTGCAGGCAGCATAGCTGCTTCATTGCAGTGTGGGATGGGTTCTTCCAGGACACAGTTGCCTCCCACTCTTACTGTCGATCTCTGCCCCTTCCAGGTTGCAGTCATCTTGTGCCTGTAGGAAGCTGACACAGACACCTTGTTTATTTTTTCCTCAATCTGTTTGGGTTCAATGCATTCTTACTGGCCAAATTTATGAATGTGCAACAAACCAGCTTAGCAGCTACACAAGTTTTTGCTCTTTAGGGACAACTTGACTACCAGTAAATGCCATGTCAAGGAATCCAAACACTTTAAGGACTCGACGAGATCTTACATAATAGAAATAGCAAAAATTTAGCAATACATACTCATTTACTTGTTCATTAAATTACTTAGGATAATAAATCTAAGTAATTTAGATTTGATTAGACACAGTCCTGTGAAAGCCTTCACCTGATTTTCTTGTTATTGTTAGATGACACTCTATTTTCTGCCTTCATTTTACTCCAATGCTTCTGTAACTAGTAGGAGACACTACCTTCACCATCTCTTTCTTTATACCACCCTTAAGCTCTGAAGTATAAATCCTACCACCATTCTGATGAAAACAGACTTTTTATATAAATTCATAGGTTCTAAGGCAAATGAGTTATTCTCAGTATTCATTTTACTTAAACTCACCAGTTTGTGCTTTGAACAGCCTTTCAGAAGTGCCTTTACTTATATAATAACAATCTAATCACACTCTTTTTTATTAACAAAATTTTTCATTGCTTTCCACTAGTTTCTCTTTCTTTTTAAATTTCCTGAGTCTTTAAAAAATTTAGTTCTTAGACTTTCATTCCATTTTCATCTGTTCTCTTATCTTTCAGAAGAAGAAAAACACCTTCCAAAAGTGTTATGATCAGTCCTATCATCACATAGTACACAAATATGCATAGTTATTATTCAAGGTGGTCTTCACCAAAATGTAAAAAGAGGGTTTGTGTTTCTGACCAAGATGTAGAAACAAGAAGTAAATTTAAACACTTGCTTGAAATAGCAACAACAAATACAAAAATACAGGATCCAGCACAAATAACACCCCTTGTTATTATTACAAAACCTCTTACTACAAAGCCATGAGCATGTAATTCTATAACATAGCAATGTCACACTCAAGCACACCATATGACATTTTAGGTGAACTGTTCAAATTTAAACTATAAATTATTGTACCCATATTATTACCCTACCAACCATACTCAAGCAGGCCTTACTTCTGCCAGACCCTGTATATAAAAAGGGTCTCTTCAAAACACCATATATTAAACAACAAAGAGTACATATGTGAAAGATGAAAAATGAAAATAGGTAAACTGCATGATTGTGCCAGATTACAACAATCTTGAGAGACATTTTAGGCCCCGGCATGAAGATGAAGAAGACAGATGGCACCCTGTAGGCTATGAGTTGAAAATAAAAAGATCATATTTAAAGGAGAGCAAGGAAACTAGAGGTCAGAGGACAGAGTAATGGTGAGAAGAAACTTTCATAGAAAGAGTTCTCTGGAGTTATGCAGATATTGCTCCCCAAGAGTTCAACAGAGTATTCACATATCAGTGAATACTTGTGAAGGAATTACCTGAGGCTAAGAAAGTAGCCATCAGAAAGGACCAGAGGAAACACTCTCTGACACTCACACAGTACTGGGAACAAGGTCTGTTCCGAATAATAGCCCCAGTTGAAAACCTCACAATACATGGGTATTAAGACAGAGCAGCCAGATATATCTTGCTTTAGTAGTGAAGAACAATTGTAGACTAACTACTACTCTGGTCCTACCTTACATATTTTAAAATTAACACCTAAATGGATGAAACTGTAAAAGATAAACCAAAAAATCTACATTCATAGCTCAAATGGAAGTACACAAATATCACACCCAAGAGGCAAAATTCACAGTTCATAGCATTTAACAAAATATTGCCAGGCATTAAAAAAGGCAGACAAATATACTTCATAATAAGAAGGAATATTAAACAACTGAATCCAACTGAGAACTGAAAAAGAGGTCAAATCAGTAGAAATATTGTTAAAATGTATAAAAATATATTCAATATGTCCAAAAGCTAAAAAGACTTACAAGATATAAAAAAGCAAAAGGAAAGAAATCTAAAATTGAACTTAGCCAAAAACTACAATATATAAGAAAAAACATGTACTAGATGGGTATAATAGCATACTTTACACCAAAGTACAAAGATTAGTGATGATGACATTAAATTAACAAACACTGTTCAAATTCAAATACATACAAATTAAGTTTAAGAGATGAAAATCATTAATAAACATACATGAAACTATCAAGGGGCCCAGTATGTATATAGTTAGAGTCCCTGAAAGCAGAAATAGTATTGAATACTTCATGAAATAATTCCTGGAAATAAAACATTTCCTGTTTAATAAAACACATTCAATTTAAAAAGAAGACAATTATTTTAACAGAACCTTCACCAAAGAGAAGATAAAGAATCCAAATAGACACATACAAAAATGCTGCTCAGCGATCCTTAGTCTCCAGGGACAGGCAAACCAAAACCACAATGGGACAACATTAGACAGCTATCCAATTGATACATTTGATGATTTCACCATACCAGGTTATGTGAAGAGTGTGGAAGAAATGGAATTCTCAAACTGCTGGTGAACCTGTAAAAGGATATATCTATTTTGGGAAAAAAAAATGGTAGTTTCTTTAAAATCTCAAGTATCCACATACCCCATGATGTTGGCATTTTATTACTAGGTATTTATTGAAGAGAAATAAAAGCATATATCCACTTAAAACTTGTATACAAATGTTCATGCTCATAACAGCATAATATCTAAAGCATAAAACATAAATAACTAAGATATATATAATCAGGTAAATGGATAAAGAAATTTTGGTGTATGGGTATAATATGACAATACTCAGTAATAACAAACAACAAACCATTAATATTTGCATAAATATAGATTAACATAAAATAATTATATTGTGTGGAAAAAAATAAAAAATATACATTGTATGATTACATTTATATAACTTGTAGATGATGTCATCTAATCTCTGGTGCCGAAACAGATCAGCAGTTGCGTAAGGAGGGCAGGGCATGGGGACAGAAATAGAAAAGAAGCATGGCGTGATAAAAATTGACGTGATTGATGGGTATGTTCGCAGTCTTGAATTTTAGTAGTGTCACATGTTAAAAATTACAAATTATATATTTTAAATATGAGCAGTTTAATTTGATGCTAATTATACCTCAACACAGCTATTTTATAAGTGTCCTTGAAAATCCTCTTTTTGCCCCCTGACTAAAGAAATACTTTAAATATTTCCTGGTGAGAAATGAATGAAATAATACAAAAAAATCATTGTCAGGTTTTCTTTCAATTGGAAATCACTGGCACTGGACTTCATGTAATGCAAACTATTAAAAATACTTGATGAATGCCTTCATTCAATCAAAATGTATTTAAAATGCACCATGTGCCTTGTAGGGATAACAAGGTGAAAAATCACAATAAGGCTTATTCTGAAAGAGCTCACAATGTCATTGTTTCCACTAGAGCCTGTTCTCATTTGCTACTCAGTTTTCTCCCTCTTCTTCCTTCTTTTTTATGCATACACACTAATGTCCTCTTTTCCCAGAATCCAGCCAATGATTTTTACCTTTTATTTTCTACTCTTTGCTTTAATTTCCAACTGTGAGTCCAGTGAATCCAGATAATTTACTCTTGCTACTTCCTGCTCTTCAGACCCCTTAGGTCTGGAAATTCAGGAACCCCTAGGAAGGATGGCATTAGTTTGCAACAATTTCCAATTTTACAAATTACAGGTTGGTCAAGGCAAATTCAAGTTGGAGGATTAAATTCAAAAGCTATGCGGTGGTACCTTGGTACTTGTCAATAAATCATTCCAGAACTTGTGACTAGTGCTGAAACAGATAAGTACCAAACAGTGAAGCATTCTCTCTCGTGGGGCAGCTTTGTGAGTCATAGAAGTTCTAGCAAGTGCGATGTCCTGAAATGCGATGAGTTCTGAGGTTTCAAACCCTGAAATGACTGGTTCTGAAGCAGACAAGTACCCAGATATGACTGTATTTCACTCTCCTTTCAACTTCCCTAATGCTGCATCTGTTGGCAAGCTATGTTTCGCAATACAATCTTTCTTATAAGTCATCCAGGCAATTGCTTGGGTAGCTGCCTACTGAGCAACCTGACACCAAGGAATAGATTAGAGTCACATGAGGTAACCATGCTATTCACTCAGCTTTTATTGAATGCAGGTTCACTGAAAGTAGAACATCAACATATATGAATATCCAACTCTCTAACAATCTAAGAAAATTATCTCACACACACACACACACACACACACACACACACACACAGCAATCAATGGGGGATAATGAACCCAAATCCCAGAGTTTCAGTCTACTGACCCATGAGACAGTACTTCCCCCAGCATCTTGCAGGGAAGAGCTGGTCTCATAGGTCAGAGAGGGTATGGCCTGGATCCAGCAGAGCGGAGCCTCCAGTTGCCAATACAAAGGGAGAGCAACACAGCGTGGAGCAGCAGTCTGGTGCATGGAGCTGGGCTGGTTCAGCAGTGGTCTGCTGCCTGCCTCAATTATACCCTTGAGAGTGGTGTACTTCACCCTTCAGGTTCCCTTGATAAGTGCCTTGGATCCCTTGATGGTGAGTGCGGATTTTTCCCAGAAGCCTATCTATGGGCGGTCCCATTCAGCAGGCATGGCTGTTGTGGTCACGTGTACAGAAATCTTAGGTGTGTTTCCCTCCAGATGTGTCTAGCATGACTCAGGTAGTTTTCTTCTTCACCCAAAGTGTCATGGCTGATGGCAGCCATCTTGGTTGACATGATTGACTTCATTTTGCTTTATATGCTTTATCCTATCTTGACCAGACCAATGCCATTTTACTGATCCTGCTCTCCACAGCATAGCTAAAAATTGGAGTCATTTTAATTTATCTAACTTGTACTTTTAAGTGACATGAAATAATAGAAAGTAGTCTATGCCTATACAGTGTTTTTTTGTCATCTTTAAAAACATTATCATGTAAGAACTACTATTTCTTTTATTTTATGTGGGAAACTGAGGCATGGAGAGAGGAAGTGCCTTTCCCAACTTGTAGAAATCCAGGCAGTCTAGCTTCCTGCTGTGTGCACGTGTGGAGAGTACAGAGAAGAGCTAATGCACAGTGTTCTAGCAATTTAGAAAGGCAAGGGCAGAGCTGTAAGACAGCCTTTATGATTATGTCCTATACTTGGGGACTCTGCTTCAAAGAAGTATTTTCCAGACTTGTTTGGTACTTACAATTCCATCATTGAGTAAGGGACTGAGAGGGCACTGGGTAGCTAAAAGAAAAACAAGAAAATGTTGATTCATGAAATTGTTATTTAATTTCAAAATATTAATTCCACAGAAATTTGAAGATAATAGGATGAAAAATGTGTGTTTGAGTGCATATGACTGCTGCTGTATTCTTTAAACACAAAAGCAAAAAAAAAAACACAAAACAGTGGTTTTCAGAAATCCAACAAATACATTTGGGTGTTAGCCAATTTAACAAGGAACAAAAAGCATTAATTTGAAAAATCCTTGCCTTCGGGGACTATGCCTTCATTTTAGGGAGGATTATTATCAAGCAGAATAACTATATCAACAACCTCACCCAGAACCTGAGAGAGACAATTAAAAATCTATATTACCATGGGCTTCTTTTTTGTGGCAAGGTTCATATGGAAAGGTTAAAGTTGATTGAAAGTAGAGAGTAGAACTAAATGACCCTAATTCAGTGAAAACTATGAAAGCCAAGGAAGCATTAAAAAAGTCTTCATCATTCTCTGAATTGCAGGTATTTCTCTTCAGGCCGCCTGCCAAAGCCCTTTGCTGCCAGGGAGCATAAGCTGTGTGTGCTACTTTTTGATGGTATCACCCATGATAAACCCTGAATAGTGAGGGAGTTCATTTCAGATACAGATCTGGAGTTAACTTATCCAACTTATCTGGTCAGGAAATCTTGCTCTAAATCTTTCGGAAACAAGATAACTTGTGAGATTTTTAGTAATCCTGGATTGTGTCTGGGAAAAAAATGTGACAGGAGCCGGTGTCTCTAAGGTTTCAACCAAGACTAGGAGATACATAACACAGGGAAATGTAAACCCACAAGTGAGCAAGAAAAGTTTTCTCAGAGTCCATAATGTAATAAGAAGGATTAAAATGTGTGTGTTTGGTAATGTTAAAATTTTATTTACCACAAGCAGTTTTAACTTTTATCAAATTCATTGCACCTGATATTAGAATTTAAAGGCTAAAAAGAGAAATAGTTCAAACCCCTATGATTTTTACTTTGAAGTGAAAATATTTTTTACTATCTTATTTTCTAGTTGAAATAAGATGGTAGTGCTTATCTCAAAAATGTCATCTGTCCTTTTCAGTGATCTAGATGATGAAGCTTGACAGAAAAAGTGGGGTTAGTCTCACAATCTAATGTTGAAGGAAGAAATTCTGAATAAATTGTATTTATTTCTCACTATTTGTTTCTACTGCATAACAGCCAATAGGCGTAACAGATTTTTAAAGAAGATTTCAATGGGGAGGTTCAACAAAATATTGAGAAATGCAAATATTTTGAATTTCCATCCTCAGCCATTAGATGTATTATGTAACTTTGAATTAGTTATCTTCTTCCTTTCCTGACACTATCTTCTGGAGATTTGGGGCAAAATCATTTCTACCTCTGAACCTCAGGTAAGCCATCTATAAGATGAGGGGGTTGGAGCCAATTATATCTTTGTCTTTTAACTGTAAAATTATATGTTTTACATTATTTCATCATTTTTAAAAATTCCCTTACTGACAAGAAAACCTTAAATAAATGAGTAGTACTTACTATATCCTAGGTAATTTAATATTATTCATAACAGTAGACACAATAAAACTTGGAGGTATTTTAAAACTAAATTTTGTAAATAAGGATATTGAAGCTTGGTAAGTTTAATACCTTTCCCAATCTCATGAAAATAATTGCAGATAGAACAGCAATTAGGTTTCAGGATGATTAAAAAACAAACAAACAAAAAACCTCAAATACTTCCACTAACTATATCATATCCAATTAGGTGCAGTAAGTTCAATATATGTGCTATTTTAAATGTGCTTTTAAAATATTGATTGTATGTGCTTTGCAACTGTATCTATTGTGTCAAATATGCTTGACAAATTAACAGATTTTGTCCCTGGCCTTTAAGAATTACAATGTTGGCTTAAAGGGAAAAACTGAAAGACCAAGGAAGTTGTAACTTGGATAAGTCAAGACGAAACGTAGATGCCAACGAGCTAACTAAGGAGCCCAATCCAGTCCCACCCTCCAAAGCACAGAGATTTGCTTTTGAAGGAGGATAAATGTTAAATTTCAAGAAAAATAATGAGGTTAGGGTTAAAGCTATACAAAGCTTTCCTGAGAGCATAAACTTGTTAAAGTGTTAGAAGTAAAAGTTGGAAAAATATTGAAATTAGAACAATTGTATAATAACAATAGCATAGTATTGGAGCATAAGCAAATGATGCTATTTGTGCCAGCCCTCAAATAGAAGATGATCAATGAGGGATTAGAGAAGTCACATTATCACTTGCAGTGCCATTATGAGGCCTGGAAATAATCCTTTTGGTGAGATAAGGAGGACAGATAGATATCAATGCCACTTTTTTCTAAGGAAGGAGGGATTACGTCTGAGGAGTATAAACACTTAGCAGTAAATAAGATTTCTCAGGGTATATAACCTCTCCTTTGCCTTGCTGTAGATTTGTTTTTGTGCCATTGTCCAAACTCATATATTCCTTATTTTGTACATCAAATTTCAGTAACCATTATTAGATATTTTAGAGCATGTTTTTCATTTTTGTCCTAAGACTTTTTTTTCTTACATTTGGTTTCTACATATTCAATAATGATTAATTTAACAATCATTTCCTTAATTAAACATTACACGTACTTGTGGTAGGAAGTGTGCAACATTAAATAGATTGCAGGAAAGATGTCTCTGTTAATATTTTCTTGATCTCATAGTATCAATTACTGACTGAAACAATGGTTCTTTGTGAGAACCATCTTAAATCTCAGTTGTTTAAAACAAAAAAAAATACTTAATTTGGTAATTTTTTTTCAGGTCAGCTAAGTGTGGCTCCTTTAGACTAAACAGAGATAGACTTGATTATAGTAGGCTGTAGGTGGAGTGTGGGTGGGCTCCACACACCCACTGAACAATGTCTTAAAGATTTTTCTCCAAGTTGCTCAGCAAAGGATCATGAGATACAAGTGAATGGATGTTCTCTAATCCACCCTGATCTAGCCAGTTGTGCGATGCGTGTCCTTTTCAGTATGATGGCAGAAGCCTAAGAGAGACAAGCAGGAACATGGCATTCCTTTCAAGACAATTGCACACTATCATTTATATCCATATTCTATTGACCAAAGCAAGGCTAAGCCTTATATTTATTTTTCCTCAATATAAATCTTATAAGTTAACAAGAGCTTTATTTTAATCAAGATTAATGTTGCTAGAATTTTTAAATGTATTTCTTCATTATTAGATGCAAACACAGTGCTTTCCAGTTTCCAGTCATGAATTTGTTAGTTGTAGGATTAACCACTTTTAGTTTGTATTTATTTTTCTTCCTTAACAGGCAAAACTTGATAGATTATTTCAATAAATAAATAGTCTGTACCACCATTGGAAAGAGACTACCACACACATAGCTAACACATGAGAATGAGATATCACCACCTTATAAAACCTGATAATTAAGTCATCCTTCTATGGAAGCAAGTATCATAAATGTTTCAGTTTTATTATTGGTAATTTAATTTTAAATATGTGAAGTCATTCATGCTTTTCTTCCATGATTCAAACTATAGTTCTTTTATTATGGGTCTTCCACAGTTTACTTATTTATCTCTCATATTATATATACCCATCCCCCAGGTTATATAGAAATTGGTTCGCTGAAATTAACAACTACTTCATATGAATTTAAATTGTTTTCCAAATATAGTTATCAACTCACATTTTAAAGATAGTAGTTTGTATTGTAGGAAGAAAAATATTGGAGACATGTAAAAATGTATCTAGATATAAATTCCTACATATTGAAAATGCATGTGTGGTTACTACTTTTTTAAAAATAAACTCAGCATTATATTTTATGATCAAATAGTTTACTGTTTGCTTTTATAATTTCTACTCATCTTCATCAAATTTTCCTTCCCTTCACTTATTTACTTTACATTTATTCAATTTACAGATCATTTACTGGAAAATTATGTGTCAACACTCTAAATGTGAAAATGAAAACATGAAAATGAAGACATGTATATTTAAATGTTGTCTTAGTCTGTTCAGGCAGCTATAATGAAATGCCATGGACTGTGTACCTTATAAACAACAGAAATGTATTTCTCACAGGTCTGGGGTTTGAAACCCCAAGATCGGGGTGCCAGCATGGTTGGGTGGGGGCCCTCATCTGGATCTCTGACATCTCAGTTGTGTCCTCACATGGCAGGAGAAAGCTGGGGAACTCCGTGGGCTCTCTTCTATCAAGGCACTAAGCTCATTCATGAGAGCTCCACCTTCAAGACCTAAGAATTTCCCAAGGCCCTACCTCCTAATTGCATTACATCAGAGTTAGCGTTTCAACATATGAATTCGGGGAGGCACACACATCCAGATCCTACCAAACAGATGTGCACTTAAAGTCTCTGTCTTCTTGGTGACTCTTGTCATTACAGTACTTTACTCTAGGACAGAAAGGTGTTTTGCTTTTGTTTGTTTGTGTGTTTGTTTTTTGGATATATCTATGATCTTTTGTGAAGCGATTTAGAGAAAAAAATGATACATTGTTTAGTGGGAGAAAAAAAAGATCTCTGACTTATAAGAGAAAAGTAAAATAGACCAGAAAGTTTTTACGAATTGTGCATAATCAATAAAATGAACAGCTTATATCAGAATATGCTTGAGTTATACAACCTATTTAACAACTGCTGGGTTTGTCAGCAGAAGGCTATCTGTGTATTTAACCCTGCAACTTTATCACACTAATGCCATACATTGCATAGCTACTTTTGTGTAAATTTAACCTTAATAATGGCTAAGTTCACACTAGAATAACTACTGGACCATTTAATGTCAGCTCATGATTTATGAGGTTTCCTGCAGTGTTACAGGAGGTGTGAGAGTTCCTTACTATATCTTTTAATTGAAAGTAAAAATATATCTTGGCATTGAATATTTTGGTTGAAATAAACTATTTATAACTTTCATTAAATGTGTGATATGACTAAATAACCAATTTAACCAGAGAAAAAGTGACAATAGCCTTATTTTGTTCTTTTGACAAGAGAATGTTAAAAGAAAACTCTTCTTTGGTCAATAATTTGGAGTATTAGGTAATAATAATACTGAGTATTTGAAAGCCAATCGAAAGTTAGAATGCATCATTTTTAGAGTGTGCTATAGATATCTTACTCAGGAATTAAGGAGAAATGTAAAATGTTTGGAGGGATGCTTGCCTGTGTGTAAAATTCTGTTCTCCAAAATTAGATAATTGATAAATTTTCAAGTATACATATTTTAAAAAGAAATTTCAACTGAATATTGCTCTTAGTGAAAAATTTTCTCTTCTTTCTAAAATGTTACATTTCTCACATGAATCATGTCTCTGAATTTTATGCCTAACTCTAGTAACAATTATACTCATTAATTATTTAAATATTCAGAAATACATTGAAGAAAAGGGGAGAAGCAGATAGAACTCCAAATGTAATATCAAGTACCAAATGCTTATTACAACCACATATTCACTTGATACTGCTTAAAAAAATAATAATGATTTTCATAATGATCATTTGCCTTTTCTCTACACTGTCAATAGCCTAACCCCGGACAACAGTGGAATGTATTTGAAGCTATGTCTGGAATACTTCTAGAAGCAAAAATGGTTGAAGAACTGCATGTTTAAGGAAAGGGAGCTGGTTTTATCCTGGAACATCCCTAACAAGATTATGGCAAAACAGAGAGCTGAACTTGTAGCTCAGAGAAAAGCCATGGTCAGAAATCTGAGAAAACAGGATAATGAAATGGAAAATGATGTATCAATATAATCTGTATAGAAGTAAGTACCTCAAAGAACTGCAGTTTTGAGAAAAAAATCAAGGTTACCAAAAGAAGCAATAGGACAATTGAGCAAACTAAATCTCAGATATTTTTGCGGTCATAAATTCCATTTTACAGAGCACAGTCTGCAAGGTCATAGCATGGTCATGAGGAGATTTTTGACACAAATTATTAGGATTTGATAGGACAAGTAGACATGACAATGTATTTAACAAATTGTTCACATGTCTGTGTTTGTGTTTGCCTGTGTGTAAAATCCTGGTCTCCAAAATTAGATAATTGATAAATTTTCAAGTATACATTTAAAAGCAATATATAAAAACTGACTCTATTAACACCTTTCTGTCAGGGAATGTGCTCCTGACTTCTTTTATAAGTCACAGGACCTATACTTTGTAGCCTGTTCTAGGATGTCATGACAGAAATTTAATTTGAAGAAGAAAGGCAGGTTGGCTCGGATGATCTGAAATAAAGCCAGATAATTCTCAAAGGGTACATGGTTAGATAGTTTGCTAGGATGATCTTTCCTCTGAATTTTCCTAGACTCTTCACTGGTTTCACTGCTCCTGAACTTTACTGACTCCACCCTAAACCCAAAGTCTTAGTTACCGCCTATCCTGTCCACATGACTCCCTTGCTCACATTCCTCAACCCTTCGTGAGCCTATCACCCCTTCTGGGAGGCCACCCTGTGGATAATGGCGTTCCCTCTCCAATATTGGCTGTCTTCCTACCCTATTAATTTTCCTTAGCAATGATTACTGTATGTCATGTTTTATTTATTTTGTTCATTTTCTGTTTTTCCACTAGAATAAAAAATGCATAAAGTGTTATATTTTGGTTATTTAGCTGTTTCAAAACCCACACATAAAATTGTGCCTAGTATAGAGTACAGCAATTTTGTTGAACAAATAGTTGAAGTTTAACATATTTTAAATTTAAAAAATGAATTTGCAATAACACATTTTCCCCCAGAAGAACAGAAATATTGCTAATTTTACTTTAAATGCTCTTTGCTTTCTGAGTAATATGATGAGTGTTTGCAAATATCCTGTTCTAAATTTTTACCTATATCCTGTAAGAAATAAAGTATTATATTAGCAACATAGCTATTTTTGAAGACTGTATAATATATAGTTTTCTTATTTCTTAGTATTTAACTGTCTTTTTAAAATTCCTCTTTGATCAACTACTACATATATTTTTTATAAACCAATGTGGAAAACCTGTAGTGAAGCTAGTATTTTTCTCAAGTTAGAGGTAAGACTTTTTTATTTTGTCAGTCAGTGCCAGTCCCAGTTCCTATGAGATATAGTTTAAAGCCAATGCAAGAGCGTGTGTATATGCTAACAGAAAACTGTATGTGCCTTTGTAAATGAACTTTTCTGAGTTTACAATGAACTAATTTTAAATACTCTGCCTAGCTAAAATTTTAAAGATGCAAGTTATTACCCTCATGTGAAAACACAAAGCAAAAGCATGCAGAGTATACAAATGTGTTATCTCTTAAACTACTTCTTCATTCTTCTTCTACCTTTTTAAGGAATGATTCCCTGTGGTTACATAGAAAATGTGAATACCCCAACACAGTAAGAGTAAGCTGCAAAAGTGATTCTATGCATTTGATATCTATCTCTTTGTAAGCTTTCAACATAATTATGTGGGCATCTCCAGCATTGCTTTTCAATATTGTCCTTGGGTACGTTTTCTTCAACATTTGCTACAGTGCACCAAGTTCTTTACTGAATGGCTGTTTGGCCATGTTTTAGTATAATAGTGATTTATAAACAGTGTTTGTCAATACATAGAAAATGGTAGGGATATGAATTTCAATGTTGTATATAATGTGATAAACTTAAATTTGTATAGGTAACATTTAAATATCAAAAAATCAATTTTCTGCTATTCTGGTGGAAAAGGTGAATGTTATATTGACGTAAATTAGGGCAATTCTGTTAAGTAAATGGGAAGCAAAATGAACCTTGTAATTTGGAGGAAAAGTCAATATATACATTCAAATACTCCATAAGCTATATATCTAAATATCTCTAATTTGTATATCTAAAATAGTGAAATTGATTGATTATAATCATTCCTATCTGGCACAAATAGGTGCTTGACTTTAGTGAATGTATCAATCTAAATTAGACCTTTTTGCAATAATCTCATGTTTGTTTGTTTGTTTTATTGTTCAGGTACAGTTATCTCCATTTTCCTCCTACCACTCCTCCCTCCCCACCCTTCCCCTGCCTCCCACCCAGGAACCTACTCCCTTTGGCTTTGTCCATGTGTCCTTTATAAATACTACTTGATGGCCTTTCTCCTATTTTCCCCCATTATGCCTCTCCCTCCTCCACTCTGTGCACTATCAGTTTGTCCTTTATTTCAATGTCTCTGGTTATATTTTGCTTGCTTGTTTGTTGTGTTGATTAGGTTCCACTTATAGGTGAGATCATATGGTATTTGTCTTTTACCACCTGGATTAAATGGTTTAAATAAATAAGTTTATTTTTTTCTCACATTACATGTCCTATAATATGTAATACAATAAGCCTCAAGGAGGCTTGATTAAGAAGGCAAGATGGAGTAAATAAAAATAAAGACCACTAGTTAAATTCAAATTTCACATAAAGAATAGATATTTTTAAGTGTATGTTATATGCAATATTTGGGATATACTTCTCCTAACTTTGTTGTTTGCATCAGAAAATTGAATTTAACTGGGTATTATTTATTAACAGCCACAATCCTTGGTCACCATACCAGAGGAAAGGAGAGTCTGCAGTTTCCATATAAGAGAGCAAAAGGTCACATCCCTGTATCTCATCACATTTTTTTCCCTGTGCTATTGCACACTATCCAGAAGAATGTTCATTTTTCCATCTTCTATTTTACACAAATTAATTCAGCTTGTAGTTGTCCTCACCAGGTTTATAACTGGTTTGTTGCATCATACTTTGAGAAAGTAAATTGAAGAGAATATGTCTCACTCTATATTGTATTCTTTATTAAAATAGTACATTTTCTACTAGATTGATAAGTATGCTTCAGAAAGCTACAAAGGCTTTTGCCATATCTATGTGATCATATACTGTAAGCTAAAGGGAATGCTTGAAAATGCATAATTATACAAAATGCTTAATAAAGTTAAGAACAAAATACAATGTAAAATTGGGAAGGTAGATATCTTGGCTAATAAAAATAAACAATTGATGGAATAATCAAGTTGTACTTTTTTAAACTGGTACTGTAAACTATTTTTTTCAATGAATAGTGACTCTAAGTTTATTTTTATTTAGAACAAGTCTTGCATTAGGAAGATTTAGAATAGATCCAATCGTTGTTACATATTTCTCTAATATTTCTTAAGAAACAGAGATTGATTTTAACTACATATTGTCAATCTCTTCCATAAAAAATAAATACTATTCTGGATTTGTTATAAATAGCTACTTGAACTTAGTAAATTACATTATCTATCTACTGGAATTGCAGACTAGTGAAGAGCAAACTGGGTTACCTTTAATGGTGGATATTTTGGTTAAATTTGGAAGAATATATTAGGTGTTTGTGTGTGTGCATAATACTCAAATGTGATCAAATTTAAATATGTTGTTTAGTTTGGTATGCCAAATTACTGGTACATGCAAAGAGTATATGTTTGATGCAGATAAACAAAAGATTAGCTAACCACCATTCTAAACATGATTGAAAACATGTTTATAATTGGTTCTTAGTTGGAAACACATGCCTTAATGTTTTCACTTGTTTATTTGTTTGTTTTGCCTAGAGATGAAGAATTTACATTGTGGCTCAGAGAACTGGCTATACAATCTGGAATTTCTATGGGCCTCTTCAGTTTTAGGGATGCTCAAGTATGATTTGAGAGTACTGTTAAATGGAATGATATGGATTTAATGTTTTCTGCTTTAGAATCTGAGGATATTTGTTATTTTGGTGAGTAGAAATTTTTAGATGATCAATTTTGTTTTTTAAAAGAGAAAGGATAACTCTGGATTTTATGCATCCATTTTTTAATATCTTAGCCTACTCCTGCTGCTACCATAAAATAGCATGAAGCTTACAAACAACAGATATATTTTGCAGAGTTTTGGGTGCTTGGGAATTCAGGAGCAAGTCATCTGCATATTCAGTGTCTGGTGAGGGCCTGCTTCCTGGTTTACAGACTGCATCTTTTTGAGTGTCCTCTCATGGCAGCAGGGGAGAGGGAGGTCTCTGGGCCCTCTTTATAAGGACACCAATTCTACCCAGGCAGACTGCACCCTTTGACCTCATCACCTTTCAAGGGCTCCAACTCCAAATACCATCCCATTAGCACTGGTTTCAGCATGTAATTTTTGGGGAGACAGAAACATTCAGTCTATAGCAACCTCTTGCTTTAACTATAACACTATCACTATTAATAGTAATTATGTACATTCAAGGATATATTTGAGCTCCAGAACCTTATTATTAATATTAAGACATCTGTATATTAACCCAAACTTCAACATAAAGGCTCATTGATTTCTTAACACCACATTATATTTATCATGACATAAAATAATTATTTACCAGAAACTGCACATCTTCATCATATTCTCATTGTAATGCGCCGGTATGCACATCTCATTATTACTGCCATTGATAGCATATGGACACTATCAAAGCCATGGGAATCAAGGCTGTGAAAAATTGAGAAAAATTATACAATGGAAGTTCTACAAATAGAAGAAATTCTCCGTATCCACAGACAAACACCTTTGACAGACCATAAGCAGATATTAAGAATATATTGTAAAGGTTACAATTAAATATGCAGAACATCAAATAAGAACCAACTCTAGTGTGTTCACTTCCATTTTTTTTTTGCCCTAGTATTTTTATTGGCCACCATAACAGGTCTGGTATTACATCAGGCTCAACAAAAGAGGAAGGATAGTTTGTACAAACTTGGGAAAACCAAGTAAAATAATTACACCTTCTTTATAATAACAGAGCTTACAATTATTGAAATAAGTATTTTCCATCAAATTATTTGAAATTTCTATTACCTTGGTAAATATTTCAGTAAACTGGCAATTTATGACAGCTTAAAACAGTAGTCTAGAATGCTATTCATGCTTGTGTAACTCTTCATAGATGTTCTAGAACAACATTTCAAAATGTTCCTCAACAACAACAAAAGAACTGACATTAAAAATTTTAAAAATTTACCACCCATAACCCTTCCCAAAAATATGAGAAATGCAAATGATGAAAGGATGTGGTCTCTATTAATAAACTAGAAAATCAAAGCAGAGAGAGACACTAGAAACCTGTTCAAAAGAGCATTAGTAAATGAGAGAATGGCATTTAATACAATTGCAATCTAATGTAATTTCCACTTAAATAAACTATGCTTTTTCCTGTATCAAGAAAAAAAATAAATTTCTTTTTCTTTTTCTTTTCTTTTCAAGAAAAGGAGAGAAACATCGATGTGCAGTTGCCTCTTGCACACACCCAACTGGGTCTTGGCCTCCAACCCAGGCATGTGCCCTGACTTGGAATCGAACTGGAGACCATTTGGTTCGCTGGCAGGCGCTCAATCCACTAAGCAACACCAGCCAGGGCAGAAAAAAATAAATAAATTTTTGACTCCAATTTATTTTACCTCCCAGGCACTTTTCATAAGAACTCAATTACTGGACCTTTTACCAGTAGGCCAAAATTTGAGGTTCTTAACCTTTAACAGATATTGAAGATCTGACTAGAGATGAGAAAACCTCCCATAAGACTCAGTCATCTGTACTAAAACCATTATAAATGCTCCTAAAGCTATGAGAATTTGTTTCAATCACAGACTAATATTTTTTTGCCAAATAAATAATTCAAAATCACACACAAATAATACTTTAAAAATTCTCATTATGTAGATTATTTATAAAAATAATTTTCAAATGTTGAGGAACTTGATCCAAGCAACATTTAACTTTCCTTTCCTTTCTCATTCATTTACTTTATACCAGTTAACTTCTCGAGGCATTTCCTCTACCTAAATACTTCTCACCCATATATCCTCTATCATCCAATGACTATTTCTTTTCACCTGAAGTTTTGTTTGCTTTACTCTGGTCCCCAGGTTCTCCTTTAGTGAAGCTTATATAAATAATTGGAACTGACAGATCTACCTTAGAAATTCCAGGATCAGCTACAAAATGGAAATTAACAGGTGAGTATAAACCCTGCATATAGTATGGAGAATGGAAGAGGAAACGGAAGCCATGGGAGGAATTTCTCTGGGGTTTTCATACATTAGTAATTATTGGTTTTATCTTAATCATGATCACATATGCTCCTTGAATGCCAAACATACATCTTTAGCCTACCACTTCTGTACTACGTTAATTTATTTTTGATATTTCTACTGGAACATCTCATAAGGATTTCACAAGTAAAATATTCACTGTGAATATCATGAAATCCCACTCCAATGTCCATCTGATCTTTCCCCCAAAATTTGTCTGACACATAGACCAAGTAAGGGAGAAGACGGGAACTTGTACATTAGATATGAGTAGTACTAATTTAATGTAATTTAGAAAGTACATTACATATATTTCATTAAATAATAATATTTTAGAAAAGACATAGAAGTTACATCTTTCTCTTCTAGTACTTGGCGGGTTTATCTTTGTTCTCTTTCGGTACAGACACCCCACCAGTGAACCCAGCAGGGAAGAGCAAGGAGGATAGAGTTTATGCAGATCTTCCTAATCCTAATAACAATTGTGGTTTTATTCCATTTGTAACGGAAACCCCAGTGGAAGTTTTAAAACACTGGGATTACTGCACTGATTTGCATTTTAAAAGTAACAAAGCTGACTCCTGTGAAGAATGGATTAAGTAGGAGTAGAGACAGAAAAATAAGTTTGGTAAGCTGTTGTAGAAGTCTAGTTACTTAGAACAAGATGAAAACTTGAAATATGCCACTGGCTAAAGTGATGGACAGAAGCAAAAAGGAAGTCATCAATACAGAAGGTAAAAGAGTCAGGGAGTGACGATTCGTGTGATGTCAATATTATATGGGGAGAAGTATGGTGAGTTTGAGAATTGTTGAATATTCGTGCTATTGGTAAAATAAATAAACAAACAAGCAAACAAACAAATAAACACCAAGTCCGATTCAGTTTCCTGGAATGAGCTGCAGTGAGGTGAAGAGAATTATGGTTCTATTTTACACATGTTAATTTTGGGATTCTAATTAAATATCCTCATGCAGTTCTCCAGTATAGATGGATAAATAGACCTGGGCACACACATTTGAATCATCAAGCCTCCTGGTCCATGACAAAAATGCAAACCACAACTGCAATACGTCACCTCACACTTGCTGAGAAGGTCCTCATCGAAATGATAGGAGATGAATGCTGGTGAGGATGTGAAAAAGGGAAAATTGTACACTGTTGGTTGGAATGCAAAGTGATATACATTTTATTCATTTTTATCTGTTTTCTGGAAAAGTGAATGTTTTTTGTTTTCCATCATACATGGGACTGGATCTGAAAGGTTTAGATGAATTGTATGTTTGTATGTCTAAGGAGAAAACATAAAAGTTAAGGCCTCAGGAGTTTACAGGTTCTGCACCTTAAGAATAATCCCAAAAGTTTAGAGAATGTAAGGAACATTATGATCCATGTTCATAAAATATTTGCCTCATGCAGACCTATTTTTCCCCATTCATTCCCTGTGATAAAGCATGTATTTAAGCTACTATTTTTCATTTAGTATTTTATACTGAATATATGTCTTATACTAATGAGACTAAATTGTGTTTTAAATTGTGTTAGAGATGAAAGAAAAATAGCATCAAGTTGAGAACTGTATTGCTTAAGAAAAGGTTTTAATGCCGGGAGAAGAATCAATCTGCCAACCAACCTGGATTAATACAAGAAAATTAATTTCTGACTCATGCAAAGTTCTCTTCCAGAACATAATTCTCCAGAACACCTATTCCACATGCAGCGACTTAGTGAACTTGGTAGCCTTGATATTGTGGCTGTGTATTCTCAACACAGTGTAGGTTTACAAACAAAAATAGGGGAATTTAGAATGTAATAAGATATAAAATATTTACAAAAACGAACCCATGATTCCTGCCAGTACTCAATCCATTAGTTTTTGCATTTATTTACAGAGAAGATATTCTTTCTAGCATTACATCTCAATAATTGATACACCAAACTTTACTTCTCAGTCTCTGATGGAAACCAATATCCATTGTCACTGGTGTTCAGTTCTTTATTCCTAGGTCTGTGTGGAAGACTGTATGAGATGGGGCTGGCCACTATAATATGAGCATAAGTAGTCTATGGCATTTGGGAGCTGGGGCAGTGAAGAAAGAGCCTCCACGATTCTGTAGTCTGTTTCCTCATTGGGGAGGCACTGTGTTGAGAATACAGAGCCACGAACAATATCGAGGCTACCAAGTTCACTAAGTCGCTGCGCGTGGGATACGTGTCCTAGAGAAATATGTGCTCTTGCAGAGAACTTTGCATGAGTCAGAAACTAATTTTCTTGTAATAATCCAGGTTGGTTGGCAGACTGATGACTCTCCTGGTGTTAAAACCTTTTCTTGACCAATATAGTTTTCAGCTTGGTGCATTTTCTCTTTTGTCGCTAACACAATTTAAAATTTATTTCCCACCTTTGTTGATGAATAATTAAGAAATAAAAATGTATATATTGATAGTATCCAATATGATATATTGGTATTTATATACATTATGAAATGATTTCCACACATAGGTAATTAATATAGATAATATTCATATTTCACAATTATCTTTGCATGTGTACATCTGTGGTAAAAACAAATAGTAACTACCCTCTTCATGTTACAGAACAAACAAGAGGGGCCTGGGACGATATACTTTTATTGAAAGAAGCCCCCCAGGTCGGTTATGTCCATTGCCAGACGAAAGACGTCTCTCAATGCCAGAGATTCATGAAAAGGAAGGGAAATGTTTATTTAATGCTATACAAACTTCAAGTAGTGACCTAATGTCTTTATCAAAAACCCTAAAGTCCCTTAAAACACCCACAAACAGACACAGTCCTTCCTTCCTTCCCCCTTTGCCCAGTCCAGAGTACCGTATCTCAGGAAAGGAAATAGAAGTCCATGGCTCAGGCAGTCCTCTGGTTATTCCCAGTTAGCACTCCATCTCGACTGGGAGACCTCTCTGGGTGCCCGGCACCCTCGGCTGAGTCACTGGGATCTCTGCTAAAACCAAGTGGTGGTTCCCCCTTCTAAAGCTGTGGGGGTCCCCACTCTGGCAAAGGCACGTGGTCCTCTCTCCCAGGGCCACGGGAGTCCCCACTCAGGCAAAATTGCGTGCTTCTCCCCCCTACAAAGCTGTGGGAAGGGGGAGTCCCCACTCTGCCAAAGCCACGTGGTTCTTTCTCACAGGACTGCAGGAAGTCCCTCTGCTAAAGCTGCGTGTTTCTCTCTCCCAATGGCTGCTGCATCTCGGTTTAAATCCCCATGCCAGTCTTCCTCTGCAGCCCCATTTCCGACTCCTCCCACCCTCGGCTTCACATGCCAGAACTCGTATCCTTCAAGCTTTACTGGGCTGCCATCATGAGTCTGGGCAGGTGTGGCCCCTTGTCCTGGAGCCAATCTTCTCCAAACTCTCACACAGGTGCTGTTAACTCAGGGGACCTGCCCCCCAGTTATGTCTTGGTGGGGTAGTTACTTCCATTCCCCTGGCTCAGAGCATGGCCACAGCTATTTAACATATCTAAGCTACCAACCAAAGGCTATAGATATGTTAAATGACCACACCAGAGGTTAGCTACAAGGCTGTTGCTATGTGAAACAGCTCTCAAAGGCCCTGCTCCATTTGTCCCTTCCCCCAACCCACACCTGGGGAGTGGGAGTGAGGACATCCAAAAATCTCCTGGACACCTTGAGTTCTGGACCCCATTTCAAATGACTATTTGGGGTCCCCCCTCATGGCTGCACCCTGTAACATTAACACATTTCAAATATACTACTCAATATTATTAATTATAGTCACCACATTGTAATTAGACCCCTAGAACTTAATCATCTTTCCAGAGAACTGTACCCTTTGGCTGCCTTCTCCTGATTTCCCTCTCTTTGCAGCCACTGGTAACTGTGGCACTCTGTGCTTCTATAAGCTGGCCTTCTTCGGATCCCACTTCTCAGGGAAATCATGCAGTATTCATGTCTCTGTGCCTGGCTTATTTCACTCAGCATAATGCTCTCCAGGTTCATGTGTTGTCAAGAATGGAAAGACATCTTTCTCTTTTAAGCCTGAGTAATATTCCATCAAATGACTTTTATTTAATGACAATCCTTTTTTTTATGGTGAAAGAAAGGAAACACATATAAAAAACAAGAGCCTCATGCACTCCGATTTGCAAAGAACCAACGTTGCCTGAATGCCACTGACCAAGGAACTGTGCCACTTGTTTCACCTCTTTTTTTTTTCTGGCTACAGCAGGAAAAACACACACAGGTGGCATGACTCTGTGTGGGCTTCCTCAGCAGTGACCCTAGTGGGAAGTGCCATGCAGCTGACTGCTTGGCCATGGCAGAGCAGGATTTAATGGCTGTGTGCTCACTAGTGGAGGATGACAGACTGCAACTGTCCCCAGAGTGGCCCAGGTGACTGGAACAGTGGCCACAGCTTTGGTAACAAAGAACTACTTTAGGCCATGTTACAGCAGAAATAAGAACAAAGGGTTCCTCTCTGCAGGGATTTTTCACCTAAATTTGTACACTTGGGGGGGAATTTAACTTAAAGTATACAGTATTCTCATTATTCATATTCAAATGTGATTCATATTCAGATCTGACTCAAATCTGTTTTCCTTTAAATTTTATTCATTCAAATTGTAGGATATGTTAAATATTTTATGGGGTATATAAGATATGTAAGAATTTTCCAAAGACTAGTTTTTTCTGTCATTCTTTCAGATGTTTTTTTTTTTCCTCTTCTATGACTCACTTTCTGGGGAAAGGTTCTGGAGGTCACGTTCACCACATGTTACAATCTCCAATCCTGCACAGTCATTTCATAACATCAACACAGTAGGCAAAATGGATATTTCTGAAAGATGCTACAATGGTGTGGCTATAGTGAGAAAAAGAAAACATGTGTAAAAAAGAGAACTGTGGAAGGAAGTCACTGCAAAACCACATCATATAACCCACCAAACCGAACTCAATCTGTCTTCAAATTAGCTGTCCCTCCACCATATCTCTACAATCATGGGGGGCAGCAAAAGCATCCCCACACATAGAAGGGAAGGCAGAGGGGAGGGGAGGGCATGAGGAAGGGGAGTTGGAGAAGAGAAGGTAAGCATCATGTCAATTAGGGTTCCTCAGAGAAACAGAGCCAATAAAAGATTATATACATGCATGTACATCCATGTGTATGCGCACATACACAAACAGATGCATGCAGGTATGTGTTAAGAAATTTATTTTAAGGAATTGGCTTACACATTTGTGAGGCTGGCAAAATTGAAATTTGTAGGGGAGTCTACCAGGCTAGGAATTCAGGGAGAGAATCATGCCACAGGTTTGAAGCAGAATTTCTTCCGGAATCTGAGTTTTTGTTCTGAAGGCCTTCAACTGAATGAATAAGGCCCCCCTACATTATGCAAGGTAATCTCCTCTACTTATATTCAGCTTATTGTAGTTGATAAATGTATCTACGAAACAGCTTCACAACTGCACCTAGAATCCCAATTAACTAAGTAAAGGAGCTCTGTGGCCTTGACAAGTAGGTATGTTAAATTAACTTATGTGTGTAATATTTGCAAAAACAAATGACAATGGGGCACACATTGGCAATCCATGTTGGCCTCATATAAACTTTGCAGAGTAAAACATGCCCAACAATGGTGCTTCACGACACTACTGGCAGTCACTGTATCTTCAGATAAACTTTCAAAACTTAACAGAAATTCCCTGTTGTACACTATGTGGAGGTCCAGTGCTGGAACAGCTTGACGGGAGAAACAGATAGCTGTGCAGATGATGGTTTTGTCACTTGGCCCTTTATCTTTTAGAAACTGAAACTGCTTTCACCTTACAAACAGTGCTGCAGGGCACAGACTTGTCTTGGTAGCAGCTTACATCTCTCTGTTTGGTCAAAGGTCTTCGTATTTGAAAAGCTTCTCTGTAAATGACCATGGAAAAACAACAAAGGACCTGGATGGAACACCCTGAATCGTTGACAATGATAGAACTCTGATACCTTACATTATGTCTCACTTTATACTTGCTCTTTATAATCCAAACTCACTCTACGATTTAATCCTTCTATTATAAATAAAAAATTCTTTTGAGAAATCAGCTCACAGGCTGATGGGCACTCCTTTGTAGGTAACTCTCTCATTTTGTCTTGCTGCTTTTAAGATTCTCTCCTTATTTTTAATCTTAAGTAATGTAATTATGATGTGCCTTGGTGTGTTCCTCCTTGGGTCCAATTTCTTTGGGACTCTCTGAGTTTCCTGGACTTCCTGGAAGTCTATTTCCTTAGCCAGAATGGGGAAGTTCTCCTTTATTATTTGTTCAAATAAATTTTCCACTTGTTGCTTTTACTCTTCTTCTGATACCCTTATAATTCAGATGTTGGAATATTTAAAGATGTCCTGAAGGTTCCTAAGCCTCTCTTCATTTTTTTGAATTCTTATTTCTTCATTCTTTTCTGATTGGATGTTTCTTTCTTCCTTCTGTTCTACTCCATTGATTTGAGTCCCAGTTTCCTTCCTATAACTATTGGTTCCCTGTACATTTTCCTTTATTTCACTTAGTGTAGCCTTCATTTTTTCATCCAATTTGTGACCAAACTGAACCAATTCTGTGTGCATCCTGATCACCAGTGGTTTGAACTGTGCATCTGATAGGCTGGCTATCTCTTCGTTTCTTATAGTAGCTGATTTCTCAAAAGAGACCTTTCAGGCAAGAAGGGCCTAGAAAGAAGTATTCCAAGTCATTAAAGGCAAGGGCCTACATCCAAGATTGCTTTATCCAGCAAAGCTATCATTTAGAATGCAAGGGCAGATAAAGTGCTTCTCAAATAAGGTCAAGTTAAAGGAGTTCATCATCATCAAGCCCTTATTATATAAAATGTTAAAGGGACTTACCTAGGAGAAAGAAGATAAAAAACCATGTACAGTAAAATGACAGCAAACTCACAATCATTAATAACCACGCCTAAAACAAAAACAAAAACAACTAGAACAGGAACAGAACCACAGAAATGGAGAACACGTGGAGGGTTATCAAGTGGGAGGAGGAGAGAGGGGGAAAAGGTACAGAGAATAAGTAGCATAGATGGTAGATAGAAAATAGACAGGAGGAGGGTAAGAATAGTATGGGAAATGTAGAAGCCAAGAACTTATAAGTATGACACATGGACATGAACTAAAGGTGGGGGAAGTGGGTGGGAGAGGGTGTACAGGGTGGAGGGGAGTGAAGGGGGAAAATAGGATAACTGTAATAGTATAATCAATAAGATATATTAAAAAATAAAATTATTTTAAAAAATAGATATCTTAAAATAATGAAGAACTAGAGGATTGAATGAATCATTAGAACTTTGAAGAATCCATGGGAGTACAAAGAGGTAGAGTGATGAAAAGGTAGGAGAGAGGCAAAAACATAGCTGAAGTGAGGTAGAAAATATATATTTTTTTAGCAAAAACAGAATTTATAGTAAGTAAACTTAACTTTAGGGCTGTTGAAAGAAGAACTGATTTTTTTTTAAGGTACAAAATCCTCCCAGGGATGAGAAAAAGCTGTTAAATATCAATTTACATTAGATAAGAGCTTTGCAATATTGTGAAGAAAAGAAATCTGAAGCTTTATTCTGTTATTGTAGCTAGCTTATGCTTTAGAAGAAAGAGAAGAAATCAAATGTATTTATTTAATCCTTTTTGTCAGTAATACCCAGGATGAAGATTCATTTGTAGCTTATTTTTGGTGCTGACTTGAGTCTTAGATCCACATATATTGAAGTAAACTGTAATGCATTTTGATCTAAGGCCAGGATCTAGTTTATTTTAATTTATGAACAAAGAAGGTGCCTGTATAATTAAAATTTCATGAAATTGTCTAAAATTTTTACCAGTTATCAAAAATGAATATTCTTACTGTTTTTGTTAATAAAACATACCTATTTACATTTTTATGTGCTTCATACTTCCTTTCCCATTGAGTTATAGAAGGTGGATAAGTCCTCAATCCAATATATTTTTGTACATATCTAGGAGAATGTATTACAGTTCTTGTATTTTCCTTTAAGACCCAAAGCAGTCATTGGGCTAGTATATTTCAGTCAGGTAATGATCAGCTTTAGAATTAAATATATTTTGCCTTTTATACTTTTCTACTGTGGAAAAAGTAGATAATATGAAATGGGGAAAATTAATGTAAAGATATGACATATGAAGAATTACGTCACTTGTTTTTAATAAAAATTTCAGAAACCTGGATTGTTGATGGAGACTTAGAAATGGGGCGAGAAGTTTATGCATGCTGAACTATGGATGAACTTGAAAAACACTAGGCTAAATGCAAGAATCCATACATAAAAGGGTACATATTGCATGATTCCATTTACATGGGAAGTCTGAAATGGGCAGATCCGTAGAGATAAAAACACTGTTTCCGTTTTCTCTTCTGCAAAGGAAGAGACACTTGAAAAGACTAACATGAGCAGGTACAAGCTGTTTCATGGAAGTGACTCACAAACCTACTTACATTCATCATGTCTCTTTCACAGGACAAACCAAATAACACAGAAAGACCTACTGCCTGAAGAACTGAGACAATGCAGGCCCCCCATGTCTGTAGGGGGAGAGCCAGATATCTTGATGAGCAGTACTAGGTTTGAAAATGCAGATTTTAACATATTACAGTTTGAGCTGTGATCATGTGTTACTTAATCGAAAAGTGTATTTTATTGAAAAATGCAATACAAGTAAGAAAAAGATAGATACAGTTACTGAAAATCATCAGTTTATAAAACATGTTAAGAATATAATTTTATAAAATTTCTATATCTATATCTATCCATTTATAGCTGTCTATCATCTAACTCATCACTTTTCATTTAGCATGCAATTAAGAAGGCTGGAAAATATACATAAGTATAATCATATTGGTTGTCTCCAAAATGTGAATAACACATTCTATGGCTGTAACTTTTTTAGAGTTTTTGTTTCACAAATTTTCTAAAGTGCATATTTGTGATAAGCATTAAAATACAAAATGCAATTTTTAATGTGATTAGTGTTTTTAAATTGCACATCAACCTTTGGCTCTTTAATATACTAGTATTTTAATTCTACATATTATCCTAGTATTTTAATTCTACAAATAATATTTTGTAGTCAATATTAATGCTTAACTAAAGGACAGAAAAATCATAGTCTTTCCTTATAGTAATATGCATGAAATTACAGTGATAATACAGTTAAAATATTTTATGGTCAAATAATAATGAAGCCCAGTGTGAATACATATGTAATCTAATACATTTTTAAAATTATAATGGATATTTTTGTTTCTTTGCTTAATATGAAATAATATTATTTTTTAGATACAAAGCAGTATACATAGAGGATAGGGCAGTAAATAGAATTAGAAGGAAAAAGGACAGGTACCAGAACCCATAAGGAGAGAGTCCTATAGAAGAGATTAATCACCTTGAAAGAAGCAGTGATTTTCAGTCCAGAGCAACAGCCAGTCATGAATGGACTCAGAAAAATAAATACCTTGACATTAGTATGCTCTCTTGTAGTATCTATTTTGGGGTTCCTGTTGACTGAACCAATCTGGGAGAAAAATCATGGGGATCCTTTGAAATGGTCATATCAGGGAGACTTCAAGACAGCGATGAGAGGGGAGGGATGTAACCTGGGAAGGCAACAGAAGTATCTGGAAGATGTATGATTACTAATTTATATGTTGAGGTTTACATGTTGAGGAAACCTACTGCAAATATATTTTATGAAAACTCTTATAATTTTTATTATAAGGAAAAATAATAAATATTTTAAAAACAATAGTGGTTAAATGATAATGCATTGTTAAAAATTATAAATTTTGTTTTATAAACAATTAATTTGGGATTAAAATATGAGGAGTAATGAGAGATTTATCATGTATTCATATCAATTTACATAGTGGTTTCCACTATGTTAATTTTTCTCTCTTGACTGTGAATTTAAAGTGTGGAAAATGCAAAATCTAATCTGTATGTTTAAAAGAGACAGGTAAATATGAAAGAGACAAATTACCCCTTTTTCCTTATGTATTACAAACAATTAAAATTTCAGAGCCTATTTATTTATACATTGAAGCTGTGAAAAATTTCCTTTGCTCAATTAATAAATAGGCACAATATAAAGGTGAACTTTAGAGAACAGAAGAAAATATTTGGATTAACAATTAGATAGTTTAAATGTTAAACAATGTACTTACTTTGCATGCAGATTGTAATTTGCTCCATTGCATGCATTAATTGTGGCAAAGACGGCTTGCCGAACTGCACATATATATATGCTCCCCTTCCACTGTGCAGAGCTGTTTGGGGAAGCGGTCTACCTGTCAGCCACTCCGTCTCCCAGCTCCCAGTGGAACCGTGATACCATTGCATGCTAGGAAGTGGATGAAAGTCATCAAGAGGCTATGGTGCTGATTGCACAATACTGAAAAGGCTCTCTTTTTTCTTGTCACACAGGCAGATGCAGGGGACTCTGGAATCATGAATGAAAGTCACCTAGATCCTATAGTCACCACCTACTAGAGAGCAGACCAGGAGGACCATTCAATATGGCAAATTAGCATTATACTTACTGCAGGAAAGAAAAGAAATTCTATGTTAGTGCTCTGAGATCTGAAAGTTGTTTGTTTCAGTATCTAATTCAATATCCAGTCTAAAACAGTAATCAATACCAATAAAAAACAGAAAGAGGAAGAAGAAAAATTAAGGGAAAAAAGGAATCAGCAGCAATTCTAGACATGACCACTATTATATATACATACCACATACAATATTTACATTTTACTTAATACATGATATGTGTACTTCATACAAGTGAATATAAAGTGAATAAATCTTGTCTTCTGTGTGCAGTCTTTTCTTAAATATATTCAGCATGTTAGAATGCTATCTTTCAGAAGTTGTGGTTTACACTTATAAAGTGTATCTTTAATTTTATTTTCATAAATTATAATTTTGTATGGAAATTCTTAACTTTTCATCTATTTTGTCTATCATTTGCTATATTATACTGAGCACATCATTTATGCACCCTTGTTTTTACTCCCTTCACTATTTAGATTTTCACTCTATTTGCTTCTATTTATTACTAGTCATCTTTTACTTGCCTTTCTGCAAGTCCGCATTTTTTAAAAAAACCATGGAGTCTCCAGAAGTTTTTAATTTTCTGCTAAAGAGGGTTTTTTTCTTTCTTCTGTAGGAAGATGGTCAAAAAATAAAAAATCATTTTTTTCATTTTTGTTCGAATACGGTTGTCTTCATTTTTCTACCACCACTTTCCCCCACCCTACCCATGCCCACCTCCCACCCTCAATCCCAACTCCCTTGTCTCCATCCATGGGTCCCTCCTACATGTTCATTTATGTCCCTGTCCCTTCCCCACATTATTTCCCTCTCCCCTTCCCTTCTGGTTACTGTCAGTTTGTTGTCAGTTTCAATGTCTTTGGCTATATTTTGCTTGCCAGTTTGTTTAGTTGGTTAGGTTCCACTTACAGGTGAGATCATATGGTATTTGTCTTTCACTACTTGGCTTATTTCACTTAGCATAATGCTCCCCAGGTCCATCCATGTTGTCATGAAGGGTTGGAACTCTTTCTTTCTTTCTGCTGTGCACTATTTTATTCTGTAAATGTACCACAGTTTTTTGATCCACTCTTTTACTGATGAGCACCTAAGCTGCTTCTAGCATTTGGCCATTGTAAATTGTGCTGCTCTGAACATTGGGGTACATAGGTTCTTTTGAATTGGTGTTTCAGGATTCATAGGGTATAATCCCAGTAGTGGAATTGCCAGGTCAAATTTTTAGTTTTTTGAGGAAATTCTATAGTGTTTTTCACAGTGGCTGCAGTAGTCTGTATTTCCACCGACAATGTACTAGGGAAATATAATCTGTGTATATATATATGTATGAAATGAGCACCTATATATATTTTCATATATGTATAAAAATATATAAATAAAATGAGTTTGGAAGACTATATAACTTGAGAATGTGAAGGTTATAGAACAAAGAATACAATAGAATAGATATAAGTAGGTAACTATAGAAATGATATTATATGGATATCCTTGATTTTAAAGCCTCCTTCTTTCTCTACAGTAAATATAAATAAGAACTATCTTCTCCTTCATGATATTCAACTAAGATATGCCTACTGACTTCAGTTGTTTATTGTGTAAGGTATTAAGAGTAATATGATTCTTGAAACCAAAGTCAAGTTATAAGTAACGGTGAAGGATGGATCATAGTCACTCCCTTACTTTCTAATATAGGTCCATATGCATTAGATAGAAGCCAACTTCATTTAGGTCTCAGAGTCTTGGATTGGGGAATTTCTAAGTGAGATTCTTTTGCTACTTGCTTGGTTAAATTTCAGCTTTGTCCTCACTTATAGATCACTGGGATTCCTTATGTCCACTAAGACTATCATCCTCACTATCAGAATTCATAGGTCCATTTAGTTAGGCTGCATATCCCATCCATCATTTCGTCTGGAAGCATTCTTCCTAATATTGCCAACAGTCCCAATGTATTCATAAAGTAGCTAACAGCTTTTTTCTTCATTAAAAGTTGACATAGTCTCCAGATTTGGAAATATATTTAATAAATATGCAGCAAATTGTAGATTATTTTTCATAGCTCCAAATATTGTTAATATGTTAAGTCTCTGATTGTCCAACTGCAAATTAAAAATTTAGAGAACAACTCCATTGCAATAAACCACAAACATACTATTTTTGTGATGTAATAAAATGTAACTTTATTAGGATCCTAATTTTAAATAACATTAATTTTTTGAAAAATTACTTTTGATTTCAATACTATGCAATTGAAATAATATGCTAACATATATGGGGTTCATAGAATATTAAGACACATATCCTGATTCATCAACCAAAATTTAAGTCAAAATCTAAAATCAATGGAAGGTTTAATGCTTTTAAAAATAGATAGCACAGTTTTAATTAAAAATGTCAGCAATGTAATTACTCCTTAAGCAAAAGGACGCAGAGAGGAAAATTGGATGATACTCAAATTGAGCATATGAGGAAATTAATTTGTTTTAAAAAAGTAGCAATTAAATATTTCCATGGCAGCATGAGACATCACCATTTTAACTCTTTTACTCCTTTGCAAAATAAAGGTTATTCAGTTTATTTACCTTAAAGAAAAAATGAAAGTATCTAGAAATATGGAGAATAGCAGTGGTTGCAACACCCCCAAATACATGCTAGTTTAAAATAGTTCTAGGGTAATTCGGATTGTACTGGACTTGAAGCCTTTTGTTTTTTCATTCCTGAAATAAATTATTCATACTAAAATTTTTAATCCCCTTCGAGATCAGAGATGCTGAATTTTAACCTAATTTTTGTATTTCTCTAGATGATTGCCAAAATATGTACTGCATGATATCTGAGCAGATTGACCATTTAAGTTTAGTCAGCAGGAAAAAAGAGTTGTCTTTCCCCTAAATTCTATTACACTGTGCACAGATTCTTCATTCTCAGTATCCTTCCTTTGTAACATAAAAACAGAATCTCAAAAAGGTAATTCATCCATTTATGTACAATCTTGACATAACCCCTCAAAGAAGTATTAGATTTATTGGATTGAAAGGTACATTTTTAATCAATCAAAATGGTTGTATTATAATGTTATAAATGCAAGGATGATAAGCCATACCCCTTTGATACATTCTGCAATGGGCCTTTAGACTAACTAAGAATAATGTCCATTTTGTCTTTCAATGCTCACTGTTTCACTTTTTTTGGCGGGGTGCAGGGATTGCTGTCATAGCTGATAGATGAATGATGTACCTGGTTAGTGAGTAGACTGAAAACGCTGTACCATTGCACTGATCACAGGTCATAGTCATAATCATCATTTCATATCCTTTCCCTTTCCCCGATTTCATAGCACAAGGAAGAGATTAACACTATCTGTTTTCTTTTTTAGCTATCATGGGTTGTTCTGTTTCTGTCTCTGAAAATTTATTTTGTTCCATTGCTTCTAGAAACAATACTAGAGTATATAAGCTTAGAGAAAAGTTAATGTGGCTTTTGTGCTAAATTTTACTAAAGTTATATATAATTACATGATGAAATACTACAATGAAATAAAAATTTCTCCAAAATATGAAAAGCTCATATGCATTTAATGAGATCTGACTGGAGCCATTATATTCTGATCGTAGAAGAGCAAAGTTTAAATGCCACTAATAACTTAGATATTGTTTTCTAGTTTTCATACATTCAAAACACTTATTGGTTGTAACATCTCTAAATGTCCTACTTATTCAAATCAACCTAACCTCATTAAAAAGCCCTTTTTTCTAAAAACTTTCTAAGTATTTATGAGATAATATTATTTTAATATTTACTTTTTCTTACAACAAATATTCTCAGATGATATTATTGAACTATAATGCCTCCTCTTGGAATCAAGTGAATCAAAACCCAATGGAGCATAAGTGATAGTATGATGACACTTCATTAATGTAAGAATATTTCTATATTATTTTCCTTGGCATAGCATTCTTGTATATGGTTTCTCCAGTAACATTCATCCTTGTCTATCAGTGATTAACTCTGCCTTGAGGAAAACACAAAATATTTTTTCCTCAAATTATTCAATATTATTTGCTATTTGAAATATTTTAAAATTTTAAATTTTTAGTTATTCACTTCTAAAATTCTAACTTATTCCATTTGATATAGATAGATAGATACAGATATAGATATCTTTCTTCTGGAAGAAAAAGACTGAAGTACTGAAATTTTGTATTATCTTTATTGTTGTTTGTTCATTTGTTTTTGATCATGTTGAATGTAAAAATCTAAACTATCTTGAGGGGGCAAGTGTATATATATGTGTGTATATATATATAATATATATAGTTGACAAGGAAAGATATGTCTGAAACTCATAAAAGTAGTCTAAACTAAATTTTAGAGTTGATAATTATACAAATGTGTGCATGAAAATGAAAGAACTGGACGTGAATGTGCAGTGGGTTCACAGTGTGAGAAGGTACAGTGTGGTAATGGGATTCTGGGAATCAATGATGATGGGAGGACAGCCAGAGGAAGAAGAATCAGAGAATGTGGAGTAAAATGTTGATGTCTTGGGATCACAAATGAAAGAAAGAGAGAATCACAATGCAGAACAACATGCCAATGGTATGAAGTGCTTCAGAGATATTTACTAAGAATTAAAATGTTTTCATTTGATTGAGCAAGTAGTAGATTTATGAGGGTCACATTTATGATTCATTCAGTGGAATGGTAAAAATGGATGCTTAAATTCAGGAAGTTTTAAAAGCTGATGCAGTGATGAAATGGTTATAAATCATTGTTTGGATAAAAACTTCCTTCTGATAGACTGGAAAGCTAAACATAGGCAAGAAAAGAGTTAAGTATTGGAGGAAGAAGGGTTATACTTCAACCCTGAGATATTTTCAGCACCACAGCATCTATATTTTACCTGTTCAGGAGGAAGCACGAATGCTGTCAGAGAAAAGCTGAGTGGTAAGAGAATTTGTCTGTTTGGAAATAGAAGCATGTATAGCAAGTAAGTCAAAGTTTTGACATAGTTACCTTGAGTAAAACTGTGACTTAAAATAAATTACGGAGAAGTGATACTTAGTAAGAATGAAGGAGAAAAGAAATTATGCACCAGACTAATTTCTGAATGCTGATCTGACACATTTTCCTCTGTCAAACTTATGCACATACAAAATTTTAAAGCTTTTTAAAACAAAATGTAAATAAAGGGTGTCAGGTGTGCCCAGAGCTTACTCACTAGTGGTACCTTGGTCCTGATGGCAAATGCAGCTCAAGGTCACACTGGTGAGGTAGCATGCAAGCATTCACTCAGGGAGAAGGCAGTGCATATGTTGGCAACAGTCTCCACATTTGTACTTAGCATTGTATAATGAATATGAGAATGTAAGAGCCTGTGGTTCTTTCACTACAGAAGATCAACTATTTATTCGAACTCAGAGTAGCCATCCACATCTTAAGAATGGTCGCTGCGGGCTACAGTGCTGTCAGTGGGAGCCAGCAGTAAACAAAGAAAGACTATGAGATTTGTAGCACAAGGAGCATTTGCCATGCCATTGCTAACCGAAAATTGAAGGCAGCTGTATGACATGAGATGTAGGTGGCCTCTAGGATATTGTGGATATGACCAATTTTGCTGTTTATATTGATATTGGTCATGTTAGTGACTCTTATAGAACCCTTTCATGCCCTAGTAAATATTATTTTTCTGCATACTTTCTAAACCAAATGCTAAATCTTCATAGGAAAATTGTGTGCTTGTTAAGCTGCCTTGGATTGTCAATTATGGTTATTCATGCTTCAAAAAAAAGAGAGGATAGACTTTAATAAAATGTCTAATGAATGATTTCTATTTGGTGCTTTTTTTTAAACATTTGTGGTCATTGTGTCCTCACCATTACTTTATGTGACAGGATCTTGCTCTAGACAGATCGACACTTATATAAAACTATGCTTTTGAATTGGAGCAACTTTAGTATCCCATTTTAAAGGCCCAGGCATTGTTATAAAATAACTTTTTATGGGAAAGTCTATACTAGGCATCCTTGGGAATTGCAGTCTTCAGCTGAACTTCATAATTTTTTAAAATATTTTATTTATTTATTTTTAGAGAGGGACGGGAGAGACAGAAAGAGAGAGAGAGAAACATCAATGTGCGGTTGCTGGGGGCCATGGCCTGCAACCCAGGCATGTGCCCTGACTGGGAATCGAACCTGCGATGCTTTGGTTCTCAGCCTGCGCTCAATCCACTGAGCTACACCAGCCAGGGGTAAACTTCATAATTTTTGTAAGCACACAGGTTAATTATCCAAATAAGACCCTTCAGTAGTGATTCCATTACATTGTATATTCTTTACATGATCAGTTTTAACTAGGTCAGCTCTTCTTTTTAAGGTGTGACAAAGATATTTGCATTGATAATATTTTGAGCATCTGCCTTATAATTGCATGAAAAATAATGTGTAATATTTTGTGCCTTCTTTATCCACACCTGAGGACATCCTTATTAATGTTATAGAGAGGAGAAGGGAGGAAGACAAGGAGAGAAATATTGATGTGAGAGAGAAACACTGACAGGATACCTGTCATACGTGCCCCGACTGGGGCCCAATCCCACAGCCTAGGCGTGTGCCCTGACTGGGAATCAAAGCTGTCCTTTCAGTGATAGGATAATGCCCAACCAACTAAGCCACAACACTGGCCAGGGCTTTTGTGCCTTTAAATGTCCTAGTTTTCATATACCGGTTTGGCCTATGTCTTTTCAAAATGGTGAAAAATTAATGAATGGCAATTTCTCTATTATGCATGCAATTCTTAAAAATAATGAAGTAAATTTAACTCCTGTAATTGAAGAGCAAATTGGAGAAAACCCCCCAGAGAAATGGAAATCTGATAGTACCAGTAAGAAAAATATTTTAAAAGCTAATCTCTATTTCGGCTACTAAATGAATTTGAATAGCAAATGTATCTGAAGATAATTTTCCTTGTGCGTAAGATGTCCCCTGTGACCTTTTGCTCCAGGTGTTAGCACAATGATTACATTATGCTACACGGAAAAAGGGATGTTGCAGATGTAGTTAAGATTACTAAGAAGTTGCATAAAATAGAGAAATTATTCAGGTGGTGCTAACCTAATCACTGGAGCCCTTTTAAAGCAGTTTTCTCACTGTTTGCAGAAGATCAAGCCAGAGGGAGCTGAAACACAAGAAGGATTCACCATGCCATCTAAGGCTTGGGAATGGAAGGAGCAGATGGCAACAAATTCAAGTGACATCTAGAAACCCAAAGTGGTTCCTGACTGACAGCCTAAAAATGGAACAGAAACTCTAGTCCTACAGTGATAAAAAGCCGAATTCAGCCAGCAACCTGAAAAAGTTTGAAAGAGAATTCTTTCCCAGAGCCTCCAGATAAGATCTCAGTGTCTTGACTCAACATCTTGAAGTTGGCCTTGTGAGAAACTGGGCAGAGACCTAGCTGAGCCCGTCTGTAATTCTCATCTGAGATACTAAAAGGGTACTGTTGCAAGCCACTAAGTTTATGGTAATTTGTTACTCAGCAATAGAAAACTAAAACAGTCCTCAAATAATTTTCTCTGAAGACATTTATCTTAAGGTTTGTTAATTTGCAATAAGAATGATTACCTCTTTTATAATTATACTGTAGGAGGTCACAAAAATGACCTCATTGTATGGTTGGTTTCCATTTCTATCAGCATTCTATTATTCTAGAGATATTGTAAATGTTGACTCCATCAAGAACAAACACTTTGTTTTCCCATTGGTGAAATAGATATTGTAAAACTTTGAAGTGGACTAGTATTCTAAAGATCTCATTGGTAAATCTGCATTTTATTTTGCATTAAAGTTTCAGGCAAAAAATGAATATCTACTGCTGTATGAGATAGACCATATCATTTGCAGAAAACTTTTTGTATTCTGCCACGGCTTCTTTGTGGGTTCATTATACTTTCATACACTTCACTGATGAAACATGAAACTTACTTTGGTAGATGGAAACACAGAAATGCAAGGGGATCAAGTAGTGCAAGGAGCCATAAGATGACATGGCCAACTTCCCCTAGTCCATTTGGAGCTTTTAAAAACAGTCCCCCGGTGAATGTGGCAGCTTCAGCCCAAATTTCACTTGCAGCCACAGTCCCACGATGAAGATGCATGGAGGTAACTTGACTTGGACTCAGCCCCAAATCTGGAATCCAGCCTAGACAAATGCATCAACCTGAGCTCAGATGAAATCAGCTTAATCTCAACTAACATGCATATCTCTAAGTATGGAATAAATGCTTTTTTTTGAGCTGTTGATTTTTTAGGAGTTTTGATCACTTTCTTTAGGGGGAAATCTGTTTTAGCCTCAAAATAATCATGGTAAATAAGTCCATAAATATTGTATTGCTTGAATATTGAAACACACACAGCAAATAAATCAGTAACGCAGCGAGGAAATCCAGTTCTTGACCACTCGATACCGTCCTTGAAGGCCGAACAGAAGTTTCCTACAATGTGCTGACAGTAAAAGGGATGTTTAAAGTTCTCACATCTTACTGGGAAAGAAAAGACTAAGCAACTGAACTATAAAGTTTTTAATCCTATTATACAGGGATGGGAACACTTTTAGGAAGAAAAGATGGCTGGTTACAGAACTCACATCCTTTAAGGAACATTAAAGACAAATATACTGGTAAACAAAGGAAATCATCTTGGCAGAAATAGAATATTTATCTTTTTTTAAAGATTTTATTTATTTATTTTTAGAGAGGGAAGGGAAAGAGAGAGAGAGAGAGAGAAACATCAATGTGCGGTTGCTGGGGGTCATAGCCTGCAACCCAGGCATGTACCCTGGCTGGGAATTGAACCACGACACTTTGGTTTGCAGCCTGAGCTCAACCCACTGAACTACACCAGCCAGGGTGAATATTTATCTTTAGAATGCTTTTATTGAGTAGACCAGGTTGGTTAGGATTAATGCAAACAAACCTGGAATCTCTGGATTGACCTGCATGCTTTCCTGGGATTCATCATGTAAACTGTATAACAATCTGGGTGTAAAATGGAAATATGTTTGATGCACTGAATTGCTCATTTGGGTGTGCACAGTTTGCATAGAAAGCTCGTCTATGAACTTGGCCTGGAGAAAGTCTGACCAGAAAGGACATAGGAGATGAACTAGAGCCTCCCCACATTCTTTGTTTCAGCTGTGCAGCTTGAGCTCCTGTATGCTGTGAGTGACTATTAGTAAAGATTGAAGTTAGTTAATAGCTCTGATAAATGTGAGTCTATTGGATAGTCCAATTATTCTGTGGTATCTAAGTCATGCAAAATAATTACATTTAGTTACATTATATACTTTTAATGGTTAAAACATGGGAGATAGAATGTCCCTTTGTATGTTTTTACTTTTAAATAGGTGCCTAAATTATTCTTAATTCTTAATTTCTCCTTTTAAAATCTAATTTTTATATAGATGAAGATGTATATAGACATACATAGATGAGTAGGCCTAATTTTAAAATATTTCTGTATAGCAATCAATATACTATATTGGGCAGAAGAATCTTCCCTCTACCCCCAAGGTTCTTTTAGCTGGTTTAATAATTGCAACACATGAATCAGATTAACAAGAGAAAATAACCAAATTGAATCGCAGGTATTCATATGGGAACCCCACATAACATGAGAGATTCAAAGACAGAAAGGGCAAATGAGGCGTAGATGACATTCCACGCTAAGAGTGAAGGATGGTGCCTTAGGCTTCAGAGGGGAAGAAGGCCACTGTAGGCCAGCACGATGTTCAGTAATTAGCAGTTTGCCCTGCTATATAGATAAGTCAAAAAGTTATTTCTGGGGATAATTCTTATTACGGACAAAGCCTTTCATTTACATTATTTAAAGGAGAGGTTAAATGTTTCTTGTGGGCCTGCAGGGACTTGATTGTCTTCTGCTCAAAATAATTCATCTGGGGAATGAACCTCTACACTTCCCTCCTCTGAAACTTCCAAAGGTTTGGCGATAGGTTGCTTCATGTTTCATTAAACCAGTCTCCGTCTTGAGAACAGGTCAGTTCAGTTAAACAGTTGTGTCTCATTTCAGGAAGTAGCAATGAAGGTAGGTTCCCAGAGTTAGGCCTATGGTACAAGCAAGTAGGTATTTAATATGAAGCATCTTTATGGAACTAGAAGAAAATAATGGTTAATGATTAGGCAGAATAGAATCCCAGTTTTTGAGTTCTGATGGCGGTCTTTCGAGATGATATCTAGATGTCTGCCTCAAAAATGGAGTGGAGGAAGCCAGTAACAGTCTGATGGATTCTCTTGGTTTGCAGGTTTCAGTGTCTCTAGTGGCTTTTCTGCCACAGGAACAAAGACTGTTGTCTACCTTTTGTTAATATCTCTGAAGTTTAATTTTTAAATGATTGTATTTATTTTTAGAGAGATAGGATGGGAGGGAGAAAGACAGGGGGAGAAATATTTGTGTAAGAGAGAAACATCAATCAGTTGTGACTTCTGCCTGCCCCAACCAGGGACCAGCCCACAATCCAGGTACCGACCCCCGTTTGGGAATTCAGCTTTGTGAGGCAATGTCCAACAAACAGAGCCAAGCTTGTCAGGTCAGAAGTTTACATCAAGTTGTCCAATTGGAGCTTTCATGGCCTGGGGAAAGGTACAGTTTTAGTTGTTGTTATTACTCCAAGCTAAAGAACAGAAGAAATATCGGTAAGGTTGTTTTGGGTAGTCATAGTCAGACATTGGAGAAAACTAGAATTCAGCATCCAGTCCACTTTACAAAGAGAAAAGAAAAACTTCCCCAAACAATAAACAATATAGAATCTAGTATCTACTGTATTACTGAATATAGATATTCAGTAATATAAAGGTATATTACTGAAACATAATTTTTCTCTCAAAAACCCACCCTCATTTTTACCAAAGATAGTCTAAGACTAATTTATTTGCAAAATAAGTCATTTCAATAAATATCACTGATTATTTCTATAAATCCAACAAGAGTAGTAATTAAACATGCCACTTTTAATGTTCTTGCTAGAATTTTTTATAAGAAATATTTAAATTAAAGTTTAAAAGGCTTCACAAGGCCAGAAATGCCAAGATAAGGACTCACCATTAGACTTTGGAACCCCCATAGATTTGGTTGAATTCCCCTATTCTAAAGGTCCCCAAAGTATCTTGAGGTTTCTGCACCTACTGGTAAGTGACCTCTTTTACTCACCCTGTAAGGCTGTTGGGAATCCTGCAACAAAGGTAACAGATGCATATTTCCAAGGGTTTCATTAGCCTCCATAAGTTATCTTAATTCCTTAAAGTTGCCTAGTTATAGCTTAGTCTATGAATGTCTCCCCAAATATGGGATTCCATTCAAATCCTTGCTAATATAACCAGTTTCCAATAATGTCCTCTTACAAATAGAACATATTTTTATTGAATTTCTGCAAATAGAAATACTGTTATGAAAATGACACCTTCAGCTAACCATTATAATACATCGTGATACATAAAATTATTTTATTAATGATATATAAGTATCTATTGATATTCAAAGGACAAATTATTTTTCCCATCTTGAGCACATAGCAATATGGAAAATAAAAAGGTTACTTTACGTAATACAGCTTCTTTATGTCAAGATGGAGAATTATCTTTGAATATCAAAGATTAGGTAGGTTCTGCCTCATGGGCCAAGCAATAAATTTCCCCGTGCTACTATTTAGTCAGCTTTACAGATGACTGCAATATAGGGGGAAGGTTTAGAAATATATTTATTATGCTTACTTAAAAATACATTGTAGAGTACAGTACTTAAGCTAAAGTTTTTACAATGCCTGATGGGAAACCAAGTACACTAAATGTTAAGTGAAAAGAATGGATGTTTAATTTAAGCTATAGCGAAAAATTAGATATATAGATTTTAAAAAAGCCAAAACCCAGACTCATGAGACCTAACTATTTCATACTCAAGTCTTTTCCTGAAACCTTTCTGAAACTGTAAAAATTCCTTGCCACACTGCTCTTAAACATAGCAAACAAAAACATTTTACTGTAACATTTAAACTATGTGTTAGCTAATTTTAAATATTTTAATACTGTGTATATAAAAATATAGAAGTATAAAGCATTCACATATCATTGAAAATAAAAAAGGAATGCATGGGTACAATTGATATTTGTATAGTGTATAAAATATAACTTATGGCAATGAAAAACAAAGTTTTTTACAGACATTTCAGAAGAATATTTTAAATATGTAGCTGATATTAAATTTTTATTAAAATTAAAATGAAACAATTCTTTCCTGTAGTACCATTAAATATAACTATTTTATAAATACGTATTTTGAAATAGTAATTTCTAAACATTTCCATAAAAGTGAGACAAGATACAGATTTATTTAAATTATATGATTTTAAGACTTTAATATTTTCAAACTGTTAAAGAAAATATCCAGGAATCATATATATGCAGATACATATGTACATAAAGAGATACTTACCAATCCAATTTGAGGATCTTTTAAGCATTTTGGTCGATATATCAGCTGATCTCTCAAAAGAAACATTACAGGCAATAAGGAGTTGGAAAGAAGTATTCAAAGTCATGAAAACAAGGACCTACATCCAAAATTACTCTATCTAGCAATGCTGTCATTTAGAATGGAAGGGCAGATAAAATGTTTTCCAGATAATGTCAAGTTAAAGGAGTTCATCATCACCAAGCCCTTATTATATGAAATGTTAAAGGGACTTCCCTAAAAAAAAAGATCGAAACTATGAACAGCAAAATGACAACAAACTCACAACTATCAACAAATGAACCTAAAAAACAAAACAAAACAAACTAGGCAAACAACTAGAACAGGAACAGAACCACAGAAATAGAGATCACGTTGAAGGTTATCAGCAGGATGGGGGAGGGGGAGAATGGGAGAAAAGGTACAGGGAATAAGAAGCATAAATGGTAGGTACAAATAGACAGGAGGTGGTTAAGAATAATATAGGCAATGGAGAAGGTAAAGAACTTATATGTATGACCCATGGACATGAACTAAGTGGGGGGAAATGCTGGTGGGAGGGTTTACAAGTTAGAGAGGGGATAAAAGGGAGAAAAAAAGAATGGGACAACTATAATAGCATAATCAATAAAATATACTTAAAAACATAATACTGTATTTTCTCTTGCACAGTCATTAGAGTCATAACAAGACATTCTAACATGCAATTAGTTTATTATTCTTTTTGACTTAAAATTGAAGCCTGACTCTTTTATTTTATTTTATTTTATTAATTTTTTAGTTTTTTTAGTTATTGTTCAGGTACAATTGTGTCTATTCACTCCCATATCTCCCCCAGAAGCTTCAAAAGCAAACCAAGATTTTTATTTACAAATTCAATATAATATCTAGCCACTCTCAGAGGCATTGTCTTGGTTCTTAAATAAACATATGTTCTCAAAGCATGAAATATCATCACTTTAGCAATTCACTTATTGATATAGAACAAGTTATAACTTATTTACTTGTTTTATTTATTATCTGTGTTAATATAAAGGCTTTTTAGTTGTGTTCCTATTTAACAACATAGTGAAGATATCAATAGAAAATAGTCTCATTTTTGACTTGGAAATGCAAAAATTGTATCTCCTCTAATTGCATTGGAATAATCATAGACTAATTGAATAACCACTTTTCCATGCCATCTAGTAAAAGCTCCAGATTTCAGAAAGAATAAGGGGGCATCTCCCATATGTCTCATTGTTCATGGTCTACTTCGAAGTTTAAGGGTATGAATTAGGGATATAGGTCGACATACCTCTTCTTTGCCTTCTCTAACAAATATAGACAGTTTGGTTCCTTGGGTTTTTAGAAAGTGTCGAAAATCATTTTTCTCATTTACTCACACATTGTAAAAATCAGTATGATTAAAATTTTAGACCAAGGATAAAGAAGCTTATTGTTAAGACACACGCAACTTGTTTCGCTGGAGAGTTTGTTTAATATCTAACTCACATAATTGACCTATTTTATCTAACTAGTTCTTGGTATTCCCAGAACATTTATACTCTAAGTTAACAAATTTGCTAAATTCTTTTTTATGTATAGTATATTTTAAATTCTAATATGATCAACCAAAAAGCATTAGAAAATGCCTTGAGATGTTTGCTGTGATGAGACAGACACAGGCAGCTGTATGTGCTGTGGCAAAATTTGCTAATTTTATTCTGTATAATTAAAAATAAATGATCTTAGTGGTTTTGAATAGTCATATTCAATGCTCCATCTTAGTGCAAGACATATCTTTGTATCTCTGTGCATATAATCTATATATGTGTAGGATTACATTAGAAAGCAATTTTTAATTAAGAACTTTTTTTTGAGGACTGTAAGAAAATTGCTATTTTTTTCATTATGCTAGCACATTCCAGAAAATATAACATTGTTTAAGGTTTTGTTTTGTTTTTGTCATTACGGCATTGTCAAGTAATATTGGAAAGTAATGGTAAAATAATTGAAAGCGACGTTAAGAATCATAACATTTTAAAGGAACTAGAGATCACTTCAATCTATCAATAGAAAGAGTAGCGGAGGTGTGAGGTGACATCTCATTGTGGTTTTGGTTTGCATTTCCTTGATAATCAGCGATGTTGAGCACCTCTTCCTGTATCTGTTGACCATTTATTTGTATATCTTCTTTGGAGAAATGTTTATTGTGAGTTATTTTTTTTTCTGCTGAGTTATAGGAGTCTCATATATTTTGAAGATAAAACCCTTATCAGATATTTCATAAGTTTCCTTCAAATCCTGTTTTCTCCTTTGCTGTATAAAAAGTTTTTAGTTTGATGTAGTCCCATTTGTCAGTTTTCACTTGTGTTATTTGTGCTTTTGGTGTCCTATTTAGGAAATTACTGCCAATACTTTTGTTATGAAGCTTTTCCCCTTTGCTTTCTTCTAAGATTCTTCTAGTTTCAGGTGTGACATTTAAGTCTTTAATGTCTTAATTAAGTCTTTAAGTCTTTACCCTTAATTAAGTCTTTAAGTCATTATTGTTGCATTGTGCTGTTATATGTAGACAATATGGATTTGCAATTATGCATGTTTCTAAGAAAAAATGATTGGAATAGATATGAAAGACATGAAGTGATATTGAGTATGTTTTGAAACTATAAAATATCATCAAACTGGGAGTATTAAATGCAATATATTAATTTGGTTATATATTTAAGCTATATCCTAATTTGTGTCTTAATATATAAATGAGTGCATGTATACACATATGTTTATATACAATAAGAGACCCCAAAACAACCAGAATTGTCTTCTGGAGGATGGGCTCCTTGTACTACAGGCTACCCCGTGCTAGGTGAGTGTTCTAGGAAGCCATCTGTACCAGAGTACTAGCTGGCGTTGTTGTGAGAGGCGGTGTTCTGCTTCAGCGATTTTGTTTTGAAGACTCTTTCAACATGTTTGTGCATTTCATGATGGGTGATTTGCAAGCACACCTGTCTACACTGTGCTGTGTGTTCAGCAGTTTTTGTCCAAAATGGCGTGATCCCCTTGCCCCATCCTTCCTATTTACTCTATTTCACCCTAAGCAACATTTTTTTTTATTCCTAGATGAAAAAATTTCACAAAAAGAAATATTTGCTGATGTAGAAGAACTGAGGCCAAAAATGGTAGAAGTACTAAACGGCATCAAAATCAACAAGTTCAAAAACTGTTTGGAGCGGTGGAAAAAATGTCTTAAGTGTATTACATCAAATGGAAGTACTTTAAAGGTGACTGAAGTTTAAAAATATAAAAGTAAACACAATTTTTAAAAAAAATTCCGGGTTTTTTGGGTCCCCCTTGTATATACGTATGTATTGATAGATTTGCATATACATATGTTTATATATTAGGGTGAAAGGAAGTATAGTTCTCTGAATGATTGTACATAATGTTAAATTTGCAATTGGTAGTTTATAGTAAATAGAGTTAAATATTCCAGATATTTATTTATGTGTTAAATAAATTCAACTGTAAAATGTTATAAGGTTATTTCAAAAGTTTATCAGTGAAAACTTACATTCATCCAGCAAAGTAACAAATGAACTAATTTTAACTTTTATTTTGCCCAAAAATGTATTATATTATTAAATTATTAAATATTTAGGTAAAGGACATATAAATTTGTTCAAAATTCCTATATAGGTTTATTAAAAGTGGTAAGAGAGCCATTGCTTTAGTCCTTGAGGAATGAATTATATGTAATATTTGGCCTGTCTCCACTTAGATACTTACATGTGAATTATCAGGCAATTACATGTCAGTCAAAAATTGTCTGCTATTCAGAAAGCAGAATGTGTGAACTATTAGATAAATTCAGTTTATGTGAAGAATGAACCAAGTTGTCAGTCTAAATATAGAGCCATTGTAGATCCTGAATTATATCCTTTACCTGCCTTAAGTTAGCAATTTCATAGAATGATTGGCTAGATTTAGAGCTGTTAAGGCATAACCTTAAAGAAATAATTTTAATACTTGATAACATAAGTAGACACATTTATTAGTAATAAAAGTGGGAAGATCTATTATTGAATTATAGGAGAGAATAACAGTAAATTATGGAAAATTATAATAAAACTCGTCTAAAATTCTCAATGGGAATATGCATTTGTATACTTTAAAATCTAAGAAAATATGTTCAAGTTTTTTAGTAAATTATATTAAAATTAGAAAATGAATGATTGGAATAGTTGAAATACATTTGATCTAATTATTTGTTTACTTTGCTGTACATACTAGTTAATTATGAAAAAAGTCAGCAATCAGAAACGACAGCCTACAAGAACTCATATCATTTGATTGTATCGATTCAAATTTCTGTTTTATTAATGATTACATGTTTTAACATTTTGGAGACTGTAGGATGCTCTAGATTTAATATATTTATATGCTTAGTTTATTTACATGTATGAACTCTTAATTCAGTGAAATGACTTTTGGATCCAGAGTTTATATTACCACTTTTTCCAACCACCCCTTCCATGTAAAGATCAGATAAAAATGATGATGGCAGGACTGTAAGACCAGTCAATTTTTACAATGTTTCAATTACCTACACGTACCATCCCCCCTTTACTCTTAAACAAGGTTTTGGAAGTTCTTTTAACTGCCTGCAAGATGCAACAGTGTAAAACACAAAAATAGCAAATAAGTAATACCTATTGTATTGTTTCTTGAGAGAACACAATGAATACAATATAATTTTAGGAACCTGGGGACTTTCCAGTGAATTTCAAACATGTCAGCATGATACAACGCATAGAGTGAAAGCTTATTTCCATTTATGAAACGATACTTGGAAATGGTGCAATAGTAAGTGAAAGTTCCTTTGGCTTCTCGGAAAGGGGGCAGCTCCGCTGCATCACAGAGCCTCTGGAAGTGAGGCACTAGGATGCGCCCTCTGTGCCCTGTGCTTAATCTCACTGCCTGTCAGCTTAGCCTGCTCCAATTCAGTAATAAAACTCTCGGAATATTAGTTACCCAGAAGGCTTTATTTCGCATATTGGAAGCTCTCTGGTTTATATAATTGCAGAGATTTCTTCCTTAGGGTCAGTTATTAGGTTATGTGTCACATCTCTTAAAAATTAAATACAGCCATCTTTATCTTTCTGCTTCACCTGTGGAGCCAATGTGTCATGCTTATTACCCAGAGCATAAATTGCTCTTTAAAATGAATTAGATTTATTTGGCTTTAAAAACTTTGGTAATTAAATTAAACATGATCTAATTACAGTTGTACTTTAAGGGAAGAGGCAACGATGCTTCACTGTTACGAGAGGAAAATGTAGCTGTCATTATGCCGGCTGTTTCGGAGACGATCCAACTTTACTTTCACTTATTAGTAGTAAAGGTGTAAATATTTTGGCAGCTGCTTTACATGTTACCTAAATATTTTTTTTATTAAATATCTGTGTTAATTTCCAGTATAAAAACTACTTTTATATTTATTATTACAAAAGTTATTTTTGTCCTTATTTGGTGTCGATTTTTTCTGGCTGTTTAGATATCATTTTTAATGTAATTAACAAAGTTTTCATGACATATGTCATTTCCTAAGTAAAAATTAATTTTTACTGAATTAAAATAATCAAATAATAAATATTCAATGCTTATTATCGTTACAAGCTTTGGGAATGAAAATTTAAACCTTATATCCATTCCCTTATAAATATGTGCCCATAAGCTTCTCACTTAATATAATTTTTTATCTGTAATTCAGAGTAATAAGGTACATATATAAATTAGCACAGAACTTAAAATATTATAATCAGCCAGAATAGTAGTTGTATTTTAATCTTAGTTTAATTCTATAATATTTTCTATAAAGATTGCTTAAGATTTCTTTGAAAGTCTAGTAATTTTATTTTCTTTTGTTTTAATTTTGCCCTAACCTATATTTGGTATGTATTTCCAATGATGCTTTCTGCTTTGGCTCACTAAAGTATAGGACTGTTAAAAAGTATAAGAAAGAATTTATAACCATAGAACTTCATAGTTACCATATATCTTTAAAATCACTGCTCATCCAATCCCTCATCCCTTAGACAGAGACTGGTTACATGAAGACCCTGGCTAGTTATTAGCAGACTGGTGATGAGAACTAAGTTATAATGGTAACTGAAATTAAAGCAATCAATGTGGAATACCAATTTTTCCAAATATATGCAACTCTTGAACTTTCATTCATCTTCTTATATAAATGTACAAATATATATTTCTATATATTAATAGTTATAAATTATTAAAAAATCTTATCCCTTTAATTTAGTGGTATAGCCATACCACATTTTGCCATGTATAATGCATACTTTTTTGCCCAAAATTTTGAGGGAAAAATAAGGTGTGCATTATATGTGGGTAGTAGAAATTATGTATCTATATAAATGTCTTAAATTCTTTTATTTATACTTATGCATTAAAAGTGTAACTCCAGAAAGTTGTAAAGATATCTGCAGGAAAAATATTACTTTGGAAAACAACAATCAGTTTTGTTTCTAAATGTAATAAAAAATTGAATTAAACAGTTAAAACAAGCCCTGGCTAGTGTGGGTGAGTGGACTGAGTGCTGGACTACAAACTGAAAGGTTGCAGGTTCTACTCCCAGGCACATGCCTCAGTTGTAGGCCAGGTTCCCACTGGGCATCAATGTTCCTCTGCCTCTCCTTCTCCTTCCCTTCCCCTCTCTCTAAAAATAAATACATAAAATCTAAAAAAATGAAAATGAAAATGAAAGATTTTCACCCTGAATGTTTGGATTAAAAATGTGGGTACACATTATACACAGGTGCACATTATATATGGCAAAATACAGGGTATATTTTCATGTTTTTAAATCCCTTTCTTTCCTTCACTCCCTACTTGTTACAGGTTGCAAGTAACTATGTACATCCATTTGCCTAAATGGGTGTCATTATATTTTTATTTGCTGGGATATTATATCTGTTGTATCTGTCACTAGAAAATTCAGAACATTATGTAATATCATGTTAAATACCAATCACCGTATAACAAATTATCCCCTAACTTTGTGGCGTATAGTAACATCATTTACAATCTCAATTTCTATGTAGCTGGATCTTCTGACTAGTCAGTCACTAGGCTGCCAACCACGTGCCAGCTAAACCAGCAGTCTTCTCATGTGGTTCAAAGCAGTATTCAGTTCTTTGCAAGAAAATGTCCAAAATTCTCCCATAGCTCCTTGCTGTGAAGCATGTGGACACTTTCTTAGGAGACACACTACATGACTGCTGGCTTCAAAAGAGGGAGTAAGGGAGAAGACAGAAGAGCAAGATGGAAATCAATCTCGTGCAAATTAATCTTGAGAGTAACATCTCATAATATAACTTTTACCATTTTATGTTTATTAGAAGCTAGTTACTAGTTACTGCTTATATTCAAATGGAAAGCCATACAGAAGGGAGTGGACTGTTAGTGGGAGGGAACCACTGGGGGCCATTTCAGAAGTTGCTTATGGCAAAATTATGAATGAGGAAGTGGCTTTATAAATGTTTACACTCACAATGTAATCTTCCCATGTTCATGTGGCTTTATTAAAAAGAAAAGACCTGGGTGTTTTATTCAAAGTACTTCATTTTTCCCTTAATACATTATAAAAATTTGTTGTATTCCCTGACACTCACTAGAACAACATTTTTCCTTTTTTTTTGAGAGAGAACTGGAGTACTTATAGAAGTCAAGATGATACTTAATTTGTAAAAAGCATGAAGATTTACTTATAGTTTCCATTATAAATTTGAGAATCTGTTTATATTCAACAGTTTTCTTTGTTATTTATTAGCACTTAATCATTTCAAACTGAATTTATGACTTTACAATTTGCTTTTTTTGTAACAAACATGTTAAATTCATCTTAGCACATGATATTTAAGCAATATCTTTTGCTCTCAGAAGCGCAAATTAAACCTTTACTATATAAAAATCTATAAAATATCTTAACATTGTACTTTTTGATTAAAATAAGCCTTTGCTAAACATTATAACATAGAGCAAATGAATTGTTTTTCTACTCCCTACTCATTGATAGAATATCGGAAAAGCACAGATGAGAATCCGAGAAGGAAGTGGATGTATTAATGTAGAAGCCAATAATCTTAGTGAACAAAATGTAAAACATACAAAAATGGGAAATGATGTATAATTCAGATATATTCCTAAAACCAGCAAAATGTATAATTGTAAATAATAATAAAATATAATGTAGGTATTTGAGTTGGATACTTTGCTTTAAAAGAGAAACAAGTACTTCTTTTCATGCATTTTTGGGAAATACATGAATTAAATTTTTTAAAAGATATTATTTATTTTATTTTTAGAGAAGGAAGGGAGGGAGAAAGAGAGAGAGAAACATCAATGTGCGGTTGCTGGGGGCCATGGCCTACAACCCAGGCATGTGTCCTGACTGGGAATCGAACCTGAAATGCTATGGTTTGCAGCCCGTGCTCAATCCGCTGAGCTATGCCAGCCAGGGCTGAATTAAAATTTTTGTTGGAAGGATAAGTGTAATAAGTGTGCAAGCCCTGTGAAGTCAGGAGGCTTCCACTTCATCTTTGTTTTGGATTTCATATTCATTTTGCATAATGTTCAATGTAATATCTTGACTGCATTATTGGAATGATAGTTACTGAGATGCTTTCACAATGGAACAAAGAGTGTAATTAAACACTGTCACAGAGCTCTAGAGCCTCAGAAAATTAAACAAAAATAGGATGCAGTATTTGAGAAGTGAAAATTCTATTTGTATACTGTTTCATGCTATTATTTTAACTTATAATCAGGTAAGTAGTCTATTGCCAGAAAAATTTGAAGATGCAAATAAACAAAGAAAAACATCTTCAACTTTAAGTTATGAACAAAGGATAACCGCTATTAACATTTCATTGCATAGGCTGTACTCAGTACAAATATTTGCTACCTATATACATTTCTAACTAAAGTTATTCCTAAAATTTACTGCTTTATGGTCTATGTTTAATATACATATTGAGGGGGAAACATGCTTATAAACCTACCTCCTGTCATAGACATATAAGTAGAAGTTTAAGGTTTGTTTTCTTCCCTTTCTCATTATTTTCTTAGCACATTCTTCCTCCTCCCATTCCTTATCTCAGGAGCAATGGGGTAGAGTTTTAGGAGTAAAAGAATGAGGAAAATTTGAATGAATAATAAACATTAAATTTGGAGTATGTGAAACTACTCACATTAATAATACTATCATAAGTAAGGTACATGGTTAATTGCTTTTGTGACTGTATAGTATAACATATGTATCTTTCAAGGAAAGAAATATTAGCTGTCTACTTCTATGTAAAAACTTACCAAATACTTAGCAGTATACAAACAACAAAATGTATTACTTAAAATATCTCTCAGTCATGGAACTTTGGGACCTACCAAAATCAGGGACCTTTAAAGTATTAATTGAAATAATTTCCTTTTTAATGCAAGTACTACATTATTATGATTTAATAAATTTTAACTAAGATATTTTAAAAAATATATTATACTTTTCATTTGTCTATACTTAGACACTTATGTCTATGTAATGTTTTATTGAGAAAAATTTAAATTACAGAAACAATATCTAAAATTTTATGTTTATGGTATATATACACACATATGTTTGTATAATTTATTTGGAGAATGAATTAAATTTTAGAGTTTTAAAATTTATTTTTAAAATTTTTCTGTAGTTGTAATTTATTCTACTTACTTTATACTAGTGCTATGTCATGAGAATATAAAATTATTATAATTTGATTACTAATTACGTATCATATCCTACTGCATATCCATTATATGTATAAAACTTACAGAGTTTTAGTATGAAATAATCAGTGCTTCTTTACCTTATTATGAATAATTGAATTTACTAATGTAATTGTCAGAAATTTTCTGAAATAAAAAAATCATAAGTTAAACTCAAAATGCTGCTATTATTAAAGTGTGCGTGTGTGTGTGTGTGTGTATGTGTGTGTATAAAATTTAACCCCACCATGCCACTAGGGAAACTAAACTTTGAAATAACCTTGAAACAGAGAAGTGAAAAAACTGCTCAAATGCACATAGAACTTGAATCTGTTATAATAGAATATTCCTATTTAAACAGCCATTTTAACCCTATTGTACTTTTTGGAAAACTTTTACCACAGACTCAATGTCCTATTTATTAGAGGTGAAAACTGAGACCTATCTTAGAAAAGTTAGTTGGCTTGAAAATTGTTACTTTACTAAGATACAAATTAGAAGCAGGAAAAGGCAGAGTCTCTTAACTCAAAACCTTTTCTCCTTATTAAGTAGCCTTCACTTGTTCCTAATTCTAATACAGTTACTTATTCTCTTTTTGAAAATATGTTGTAATTTTGAACAATCATAATGCAAAATGTAACACTGTATTCACACTATTGCATTTTTTTTTTTAGAGTCCCCTCCCACAACACATTCTTACTGGTATGAATCATGATAATATAGGCACACTATGGCCTGTCTACCTTAAAAATGTCAAACATCATTTCTTTCTCAAAACTAAGTTCTAGAAAACAAGAAAATAAACCAATCATCATATGTACACATAACACTAGTAAAATATTGTTTATAGCATATAAAAAGAAAAAAAACATGAAGTCTTTTAAATAGGTATTTGAATAATGATAAATTTATTGAGTAAACATGCATTTAAATTTTCCTAAGATATTATCGGGCATGTCCTTGGCTGTGACATATGTACTCTGCCTTTACTGGCCTGACAATCTAGCAGAGAAGGCACAATTTGCAATATCCATCAAATGCCATCGATCACCTCATCGAAGCTAATTAAGCTCAAGGAGTCTTCTCAGCAGAAGCAATACTCATGAGATTTTCAAGTTTCAGTGCGATAGAAGAACATGTATGAAGGTCCTCAGTCAAAGGTCAAAGAAGAGGCAACCAGAAAATACCAGTGTGTCTGTAAGTCATAAGGGACCTTAGGTCTGAATGCTTGTGTCTTCTCTCCTGCCAGCAAATTTATCTGTTGAAATCCTAACCTACAAATATGATAGAATCAGGAGGTGGACTTTTAGAATGAGTTTAGGCCATGAGCGCTGAGCCCACACGAAGGGGATCAGTGCCCTTACGTGTGAGTATAATAAGTCTGAGTCCTGGAAGAGGGCCCTCACTTTACCGTAGTGGAAGCATTATCTCAGACTTAAATCCTCCAGAACATCAATCAATACATTTCTGCTGTTTGCAGGATACCCATTGGTGGTATTTTGTTATAGCAATCTTAATGGAGTAGGAGATTTAGAATTCATATTTGAGGAGTTTGGATTTTATTCCAAAATCACAGAGAAACAATAAAAAGTGTTAAACAAGAGAGTGCCAGGATAATTTTTAGAAGACTTTCTCTAGCTGACCAGGGAAGCAGATGTTGGAGAGTAGCTAGATGGCACACCGATTAAGTTATGGTAGCAATTTAAAGTGGAAGTTGTTTTTGAAAACTCTATTGCCATTGTGGGTCGAAAAGGCTAATTAAATCCATGTCCTCTGCTCATTAAAGAAGGGGGAAGGGTCAAGTTCACCTTCTAGATTTCCCCATGAGTTATAACTAGGTTTATGTTAGTATTCTTCACTAATATTAGAAACTCATGATGAACAATGGACTAGGAAGGTAAGATAAATTTTCACAGGCAATTTACATGTTTTTTTCCTAACTGAAACAATTCATGCAAATTATGTAAGATTATATTGATGAAAAGTTTGGTTGGTATCCTTATTTAGAGATAAATTATAAATAAACATTTATTAACCAAAATATTATTTAAAAATAGTGAAATAAAAATATTACAAATCTGTGTATATAGCATAATATATAGAAAAAAGTAGAAAAATATACAAAGTATTAGCAATATTTATAACTAGGTGGAATATGTTTTATTCCATTCACTTTTATAATGTTAATTCTCAAATTTTGATCTCTATATGTTTCTTGATAAAAAATACAGTTATAAAACAGTTTAATTCACCAGATGCTCTGCTCTTGTATGTTTGAGACAATAATTGAGACTTATAGCTTGCTATTTCTCTCTTACTACCGTTTTTTACTATTTTCCATTTTGAAAGTATCATATCTATATTTTAAAGAATAACCTATGATAACACTTTCTTAATCTTTTAATATTAATAGTATTTTTGTTTTATATATTTCTACAAGGGCATTTGATTTTTCCTACAAAACAGCATCACTCTTCCACCAGTTTTATTAAATACGTAGTATTGAAATGTGGGGCACTTTTTCTGGGCATGTTTAGTGTGCAGACCTTGCTGCAGCAGGTCCCAGGGGCGACCAGAAGGACTAGGTAATGGTCAAAGAGGACTGGCATGTATGTGTGAGATAAGTTTTTGAAGCTTTCCATCATGCTCAGAGTAAAGTGCTCAATTCTATTATTTAAATGTACAGGTATTATATAATAAATTGATCCCATGTGGCAAAACCATTGACTGAAGAACCATAACTAATAATTACATTTAAATCAGGTAACAAAAAAGGAAAATTGCCAGACATACTAAATACAGGCCTAAAGTTTGAATAATCAGCTAATGGAAGCATTATAGGATCAAAATTATGCTTCTATTCAATTTTAGGGAATGACTCAATAAGTCAGATCCTTTGTACATTAATGCACTGACTATGTGAGGTTAGCCCCAAAGTTTTTTTGGATTTTTCCATAAGATGGTTCTGGTAGCATTTATTTGTCTTTAATTCATTTGAAATAATTTTGTTAGATTGTATTGTGACAGCTGTCATGCCAGCTGTGGACTAAAAAAAACATTAAAATTGGTGAATTTTTGTGTAGGCATTTTAATATTGAAGAAGGAGGAAAATATGCATCATTTCTGGCATATTATTCTCTATTATTTCAAAAAGGTAAAAATGAAACTGAAACACACACAAAAGAGATTTGTGCAGTGTATGGAGCAGGTGCTGTGATAGATCAAATGTGTCAAAAGTGGTTTGCAAAATTTTATGCTGGAGATTTCTCACTGGATGTTTTTCCATGGTTGGGTAGACCAGTGAAGTTGATAGTGACCAAATTGATACCTTTATTGAGATCAATCAGCATTGCACTGCATGGGAGGTAGCCAACATACTCAAAATATTCAAATCAATACAGTTATTGGTGAATATAAAAATGTGTCTTTTATGGAAAAAATCCACAAACTCTTTGATCAACCCAATAATTTCATAACTAAAAACTTGAGTAAAGTTTTTTTTACAAATACATCTATGCTTTTAATAAAAATGATAGCATACAATATGTGCTAATCTGCACTTTGCTGTTTGGAGAGCATTCCATATCAGTACATAGAAAGCTTCCATACATTTTTAAAACTATAGTGCCCAATATGCTCTCCTCCAAAACAATTCAATAAACAAACATCTACATACATTAAACAAATTTTTAGTAGGTATTCACTTCACAAATGAAACTTTTGTTTGTATAGAAATCCTCTAACTACTGAGCTAACTTCACACATTTCAGTTATGATTTATTTCATTGAATTTATGTTTATGCCTTCATGGCAGAAACATTAGAGGCTAAGTTTAAAATACTATGCAGCTAAGTGATTCCAGATAATTTGTCTTTAAAATTCACTGCATGATATAACAATAGAAGTGCAGAGAAGTTTATCTATTAAAATATTAGCAGCACCAATATAAATGATTCTAGGCTTTCATCATATTCTCACATAACTAAACCAATTAATAAGCAAATGTGAAATACACTTTTTATGCTTCCTTCTGTATAGTTTTTTTCTTTCTTATTTTGCTACTTAGGGAGTGCAAAAATGAATTTGAAGTTTAATAGAGCTATAATCATTGGGGAATTTTGTCTCAAAATCTGGTTCTTTGGATTATAAGTACTGTATACATTTTGTGGAACAGGAAGTTAATGAGAATTTGAGTATCAGATAATACTTTGTAAGGCTGATTTTAAATGAAAAAATAAGTAAAGGTAGGTGACATCTTCCAAGTGGAGAGATTTGAGAGAAGCAATTATTGCATTTAAACCTTATCACAGATATTCAACATGAATGTTAGGTCAGTTCAAAGTACAAGTGATCAAGATGTAATGCAAAAAAAAATTATTTGGCAAATTAACAGATATGGAATCTAGATATTTCTGAATGATAGCAATGTTACAAGTGTGATGCAATAGAAATTTTTGTTTGATATGTCAATTTTAATTCTCATCATTATTGAATCTTATAATTTATATACTATAATTTTCAACTTGTTTTTTTATGGATATTGTGCTTGTTTCTTTTTTAAAATTATATATTATTGATTATGCTATTACAGTTGTCCCAGTTTTTACCCTTTGCTCCCCTCCACCCAGTACCCTTGCTCCTTCAGGCAATCCCCTCACCATTGCTCATGCCCATGGGTCATGCATATAAATTCTTGGGATATAATGGTATTTCACTTTGTGAAGCATTTTATTTAATTTTAATATCAAAAGTAAAAGCAGATCCTGAGATAGACCTGAGTTCAAGCAGTTTATTCAGAAAGCAATTTAAGGAAGGCCTGTTGAGGAAAGGAAGAGTAAATGACAGATAAACAGAAGATGATAAAGACTGTGTAAGTGAATGAGTTATTGTGGGAATATGAGGAATAACCCACTGGGATTGAGAACACACTCCAAAACTTCACAATTAGGGCAAAATAAATTTGTGGTATGGAGAAAGCAAAATAGTATTCCCTCAAAGTGTTCATGTTCCAATAGTCGCAGAACCTTTGACTATTTTAAGTTAGATGATAAGGGAGAATTAAGGTTACAGATGGAATTGAGTTTATTAATCAAGTGATTTTACAATTAGAGATTATCCTAGATTATGCAGGTGAGGGCAATGATATCAAAAGAGTCCTAAAATGGGATTCTTGAAATAAGGAAGGCAGAAGCGATGGAACCAAATATAACATCATGAAAATGTGTTAAATAGCCATTGCTGGCTATGAAGACACAAGGTTATACAAACAAAGAAATGAAGACAATATATAGAATCTGGAAATGGCAAAGAAATGGATTATCCCACAGAACCTCCTGGAGGATCCCAGTGTTGCCAACATCTTAATTTTACTTTAGTAAATGCAGACTAAAATTCTTACCTACAGAATTATGTAATAAACTTTTATTATTTTAAACCACTGAAGCAGTAGAAACTAATACAGGGCCTTTGTCCATCTTATCCCATTTCTCATTATTTAAGGGTCACATATGGACGTTGCCATTCCTCATCCTTACCAATGAAAGCCAATCCTGTAGTTAGTGACTCTCTCAGGGGCAAAGGTTCAGGAAAATTTTGACAAGTGCTGGAAATGTCTGCAAGTTCCCTCTGAGGGTAGGGTACAGGGTGCTGGTAGAAAACTGATAGCATCCCTTACATGAGTTTAGGTCTTCTTCTCCTTGAAAAAAGATACACATTTTTTTTCTGAAACCTTGAGAGTAAGTTGCTTACAGCATGTCCTAACTCATTCATACCTCCATATGTATTTCTTAAATATTAGATTAATTTCCTATGTCACCAGAATACAGTTAGTTATAGGTACCCTAAATCAGAAAATTTAACATTGATGCAATACTTTAATATAACCTCAGGGGTAGGTGTTTGTTTGTCTAGAATTATCTACTTTACCTTAATTTTCAAAGTATAATACTTTATCGTTTAACATTTTAGATTGGCTTTTTTTTTCCCTTCTGAACATTAAAATGTCATCCCTTTGTCTCCTTATTTCCATATCCTAGGTTGAACTGTCATCTGTCACTCTCTGCCTTTTGAAAATAGTGTGTGTGCATGTTTTAATATGGCCACTTCATGATTTTCCCTCTGAATTGGTATTTAAAAGTTTTACTCTGCTGTTATATGATTTTATTTTCTTTTTAATTATCCTACTTGCAGTTGAAATTTTCTTAAATTCATAGGGCTCAATCTTTCATTTATTTTGAAAATTGATAATTTATATTTTAACAAAAAACTTACTTTAGCTTTTTCTAAATAAATTACTGTCAGAACACTTTATAAATTCTCATATTCCCATTATGAGTTTGTAAAATGTATTTTGAATGCTTTTTCCTCATGCTTGAAATCAGGACAGAAATAAGTAAAAGTATCCAGTCTGGAATCCAGAGCAATGAAAGGTTGACTAAAACTTGGTGTTAATAATCCATTGCTACATTCTTTCTTCTTTAGATTATAGTACTTTGATCCTGGTGGATCTTTTGTTTTTCATTGTTTTCATTTCTTTGGCATATCTGGAAATTTATATTAAAAGTTCTTCAATTTTTTTAAAATCAGGCATTGGTCGATAGCTTCTTCCTTCAAATGTTTTAGTTTTTTTCTGGCTATTACTGAGAATTAAAAACAATTACTTTTACTCTTTTGTGTCTAGTTTATTTATAGTTTCATCTTAGGCCAAGGAGGTAGACTTCACTCCTGAAAACATAACTTAACACTGTGAGAGCACAGACCGTTGTGACTGTCCAAATGATGCATCGCCATTTTGCCATGGAATGCTTTTTACTTGATATCAAATGAAACATAACGTATTTCTTCAAATATTACCACCAATAATAATGAGTTCATGTATTATTTAGCAGCATTTTTGAATAATTTAAGAATACTTTAAGTTTGAGCCTAAGAGTGAAAGAGTGAATATTTTATTTTAGTTAACACAATTTAAAAATACAGTCTTCCACATTATATGATTAACATCTTGAACATACAAAAACTCTTCAACACTCCAACAAAATAAATTTAATGTTCTTTAGTAGTAAATAATTGAAAATATTAGAGGGGAAAAGACTACATTTTTTAGCAAGGTTTTCAAAAGAATTTCATGAAAATTTATAGAAAATTAAGAGCAGTGACATTGGACCACAAAGTGTCCTCTTGAACATTTACAAGGTTTTATTACTGAAGATTTTATTTTTAAGTACAGTAATAAAAAGAAAAATTACTTCATTTCTTGGCAAAATCGATAAATGTTAAAGAAACTATAGCTTGGATTAATCATGTAGAATTGAAATTTGGTTACTCATACCTAGATATGTCTTTCCATTCTGAGCTTCATCAAGAAATATCATAAGACTATTTGTTAAGTGCTCAACAGAGGTGAGAAAAATAATCTTTTCATTTCAAGATTTACACAGATAATTACAAGATTTTATGTTGCAAGTATCATGAAGAGTGTCTCTCATTTGAACCATAGAGTTTTAAGAAAACTTATTTAAGTATTTTTTTGTGTAACTTAAATGTAAATTGATTTTTTTTTCAAATTTAGGGTAGGAATCCTTCATTTTAGCATTTTCCAAGCAATCAAATTCATTATATATATATATATATATGAAGCATCTGATGATTGGCCATCTATGAAGTTTCTTCTTTTTTTCATTACTTCTTTTTCCTTCCCATCTTTATAGCCACATATACATTATTATATCAACTCTGATTTCTGTTTTAAAATGTACTTGTGTCATTTATACAATGACATGTTAGACACATGCAAACCAAAAACCTTTTCACCAAAAGGATAACCCCAATTTCTTACACTGATTAAGTCCCATTTATTGAGTATGGCATGGTGTTTTATCAGTGAAAGATATTTAAAATGAGACACTGCTTTAAGAGAGGCCGTGATTGTAAAAGAAAGTGAAACATGCTATACAAAATCAGAAAGGGAAAGATTATTGACTTTTCTTGCCAGTCTAATAGACATGAAGTAAGTGGAGTGATGTTAGTGGGTAGGTGCTGCAGGGCAGAAGGGGATAAGGGAGAGAAAACTGTAATAGCATAATCAATAAAATATACTTAAAAAAACAACAAAAATAAAATTAGTGATAATAAAAGTGAAGTCGATGACAAAGTGCTATATCATATAAATATAAATTTTTAGAGGTTCCCCTGATAAATTATATATATTATTTCTCATAATGTTGGTCTAAAAACAATTATTATCACCATGCTACAGATAAACAAAACTACATAAAATACAAACAAAACATACATAAAATAGATGAGAATTTTTAAGTAATTGTGAAACTGGGGAAGTTGTCATTTATTAATTTAATTAAATACCCTGAAAATATGTGGCACTGTAAGGCCATAAAAACTAAAATATATGTGGCCCCAAAACTTTAAAGTTATAAGTTATTTAATTATATTTTAAGGTAAAACTTTTTCAAAATAGGAACTTAGGTAATATAAAAATGACTTAGAATAATACAAGGTAGACCACCAAGAATACTGTACTTAGCCTGTCAAAATTTTTCTGAGATATTTTCAGGGTGACATGCAAAGCAAATATGTTTTACCCAAGAGTCTTGCTTGTCAGGAACAAATCGTAGCATAACAGATATCACTGAAAAACTAAATGCTTACTAAAAAAACTGGTATTCTCCTATCTGTCCCAGAGACATCTGTCAATTACAAGATGAAATTCAGAAAACTTGAAATGTAAAAGGCATAATGTTGACTTTAGTACTTTAATAATTACTGATAGAACATAAACAATAAAATTCCAATGACTATGTAAACAAGTATTAATATATTAGATAAGTAGAACTTTTTGTGGTTTTATTAGAATTTTGTGGCTTTTTAAAATTCTGAGATTTACATATATAGTGGATATGCAGCAAACATTTGTTAAATTAATTAGTGAACTAATACTTATCTTTTTTAGTCTATCATACTGGCATATATGGTTTTCACATTCATAACTGCTTCTATCTTTACATTTACTTTTAATCTCTTGATCATTGTATATGTTTGTAAGCTACATTATTTTCATTTCTTTTAACAATAAATTTGGCATTGCTTTAAATAAACATTTTACATATAAGTTACCTTGTAGCTATGATATTATCTCATTAAGGTAGTCATCTCATGAATGTGAGAATTCTATGGTTTAACAGGTGTGGCTCACAATAAATCTCTACATGGTTCTTCTTCCTTTCTTGTTCCTGAAAATAACGAACAGACAACAGCCCTGGCTGGTGTAGCTCAGTAAGCTGAGCACAAGCCTGTGAACCAAAGGGTTGCCAGTTCGATTTCCAGTCAGGGCACAAGCCTGGGTTGTGGGCTGATGCGTGGGTCACCGGCCAGCAGTGATCACGGAACGCTGCAGATGGCTCGACGGAAACACGCGAGAAAAAACTTGCACAGAGATAGACTAGTTTCTGTGGAGAAGTAGGGACAGAATGGCCACCCTCTCTAGTGGGGAGCGCGCCAATTTACCGTCCAAACCTGCTTTTATTGGGCTCATTTTGCATAATAATTCAAGTACAGTACTCATTACGAGGAAGTGAGGAACTATAGAAAACAAGGAATTCTGCCGGTCTATTTTGAGTCGGGGTCAAAGAGCTGTAAGATTTTGAGGAACAAACTAACTTCCTCCTTGGACCCTTCTCATTCAACTGAGAGCATTCTAAACAAAGGTTTCACAGTAATTTACATGTTCTTTCTTAGGCCTGATCACCTGGGGAATCCGCCCTTTTCAGTACAGAGCCGCACCACCCTGTCATTGTTTCAGGCTTAGGTGGAACAAGGGAACTAAGGCAGCCAAGAGATAAGGAGATTTTCTCCCAAATGATGAGAACTCAGGCTGAGTCAAAGCCGAGGAGCGAGGGTCCATCACCCCCTTTTGCTGCAGCCCCCAAAGTCCTTCTTTTGGGGGGCCTCCCAAGTGATCATGCCTGTTTTAGGTCATTCCCCCCTTGGGGAATCTTACCCATCTTTGGCTAACGACCAAGCTTTGGGGTTCAGTTATGAATGAAGCAGCAGAAGCAGCGTTCCTGCCAGGGAGATAAGCTCTTGTCTCCTTGTTGGCTTACGGTTCCAAGGGCGTTCCCTTAGCCTTAGCCTAGGTGGGGGTTTCAGCTTCTGATACCAGTCAGGGTGGTTCCCAACAGTGGGCCAGGTCCCCAGTAGGGGGCATATGAAACACAACCACATTTTGATGTTTCTCTCCCTTTCTCCTTCACTTCCACTATCTAAAAATAAATAAATAAAATCATAAAAAATAACAGACAACATAAAGATGATTATAAGAGGGAAATGGGGTGGAGGCTGTAGAAGAAGAGATAGAAGTATAATTGTTGATGGAAAGAGAGTTGACTTGGGGTGGTGAAGACAGTGCAATATACAGATGCTGTATTTAAAAATTTTACACTTGAATTCTACATAAGTTTGTTAACCAATGATAGTACAATAAATTCAATAAAAATTTAATTGAACTTATTGTGGTGGCATTGGTTAATAAAGTTATGTGTGCATATTCTATATGCACAATTCTATAATTTTATTATAGAATTATAATGGAATTCTATGTAATAGAAAATGTAATGTAAAATTCTATTACATAGAATTCTCTATAGTTGTGCAATTCTATAATATATCATTTATAATATGATATAAAATGCAACTGTATATTGCATTGTGTGTTTACCACCCAAAGTCAAATCCTGTTTCATTTCTGTGTCTCTCATGTATCACATTCTCAGACACACTACTCACGTAAAAGTATTCCTTGAGCTCTGCTTTGGAACACCAAAAGTAAAAAGTCTATCCTAGAACTATTTATTTGAAATTTTTAACAAATAATTCATATTTAGGAGTGAGTATGGCATTAAGTTCCACCATGGAGAAAAGTCACTTGAACATAGGGTTATCACACATAGAGGTGATGTGTGATAAATTTTTATTTGTAATCTCCGAAGAGCCTAGTGCAATGTCTGATACACATGATAAATACTGAGTTTTATAGACCCAGTGAATATTTGCCAAAATACAATTCTATCAATTGCTTTGTTTAATCTGTACTAGAAGGGGTTTTGATTATACTAATGTTTTATACAAGGGTTAATATAATACTGACAATGAATCAGAAATACTTAAAATAAGAAAAATATAAATGACATAATTGTCGTGATTACTGAATCAATGGTTACTACCTTAAATGTGAAAGGTATATGCCAAAAATTATAAATTTAAAAAATTTCATTGCTACAGAAGTTGAAAGCATTTGCTGTTTGTTAACCATAAACACACCGTTACAAAATACAAAGACAAAAATTATTTATTTGAATCAACTTGTATCTCTAAATATTGTTGATACAATGGCATTTACCTAGACATGCTTTTATATTCTTAAAATTATTTACCTCAAATGCTTCAAATATTGTGAATAGTTTGTCACTTAATCAAGTCTCTATTGATATCATAACGATAACAATGCAGCATTTCATCTAACAAAAGAGTAAAATAGTCCATATATTAAGAAATCTTAAAAGCTATAAATTATTTTTGTTAATTTACTCACTGATTACTTCTATTACTATCTGAAGGTCTATAATCTTAATCATGAAGTGCTGCATTCAAAATAAGATTTGTTGCTGATTAAAATTACTTAGATATAACCACAAAAATCTTGTATGATTAGTATATAAGGTTGATTTCAGGTCATCAAAATAGTAAAATGCATAATTTAATTTTTGCTATATCAAGTAGCTTGCAAAATTAGAAGTTTGTCACTATTCAGCTCTCTGTGACCTGAAGTTATAAAGAAGTATGATCAGTTCAGTGCTGATATTGCAACATTTCAATCACTATCGTTGAAAAAGGCATTCTTGGTTAACGGCTGTAATTACAACTCTATCCCTTCCTCTTGTTCCAGTGAAATTAAGCAGTTTTAAGACCAGTCTCTGGGGGCAATGGAAAGAGCTGCAAACATAAAATACATAAGCCAAAATGTTAGTTGCTAGAACTAGTGGCAAGGAAGATGGTCAACAGACATCCATTACCCATCCTAGTTTCCCACCTCTGATCCTAGCACAGGAATTTATAGTTTCAGTCATGAAGAATGAGAGTGAGTGATTACAGGAATGATAACATAACCTATTTTGCAAAAATATTTGCTTGCTTCTGCACTCTTTTAATTTTTTTACATTTATTTGCTAATTCAATAAAATCAAAGAGTAAGATTAGCTCTCAAGTTATTGTTTGAATATTATGCAATTGCCCATTGCAACATGTCTAACTGCTGATTTGGACTCAGTCATTTCAGAATGGGCTCTCCACTAGCTTGTGTTCTTTGGAACAAAGTTTCTCACAAGTCCCTCACCTGGAACATGATTACAGCAGAACTATGGGAGATTAGGTGAGAGGGCAATGCTCAGGAAGTGTTCCCTTTACTGTCCTTCTGGTTTTTCTAATAAGATTTCATTTATTTATTTTCAGAGAGAGGGAAAGAGAGAGAGAGAGAGAGATCGATGGGTGGTTGCTTCTCACGTGCCCACTACTTGGGACCTGGCCCACAACCCAGGCATGTGCCCTGACTGGGAATCAAACCTGAGACCCTTTGGTTCACAGGCCAACACTCAATCCACTGAACCACACCCACCAGGGCTCATTACTGTATTTTCTTTTATGCCTGAAGAATATTCTACTGTATGGACATAACAAGGTTTGTTTATCCATTCATCACTTGATAGGTATTTGGGTTGTTTCTACTTTGGGGTTATACTAATAATGGTATTAAGAACATTTGTGCACAACATTTTTGTGTCAATATATGTTTTCAGTCCCCTTGGGTATATATGTAAGAGCAGAATTGCTGAAAGAAATGTGTAGTGGTTCCAATTCTCCCATATTCTGATGAACATTCATGAGGTCACATAGCTGACTATAAAGAAACACAGTAAAATTTGTTGGGTTGATAGACTCATCCTTATTTTGATTGTAATAGTGGTTACAGAACTGTGCACATTTATTAATATACTCACAGAACTTTACACTAAAAAGGGTTAAGTGTACAGTGTGTAAATTGTGTCTTAATGATATAATATTGATCTTTAAAAATATCAGTTAGAAAAGCAATCATTCTCTAACAGAAGTTTCAGTGGGAAATGATTGCATATAATTAGATATCTAGGGATGAAGAGTGAGTAGTTCATTCACTTTTTTGTGGTAGATATAAATTTAAAGATGATGATTTTATTTGGAATTTTTTGATAAATACCAAAAATTCCCTAAATGCTTGCATTTATTTAATGTAAATTTTACTCAGTGTTACACAAAAAAGAAATAGAGCAAATATTTGTATGAGGGTAGTTGTGGTTTTGACATTTATCATTACATTCCACAGATGCAATATTACCTTTTCAGGCATTATAAAACCAGCCTTATAATGGCCTGTGAACCAAAGTGTTGCCAGTTTGATTCCTAGTCAGGATGCATGCCTGGGTTGCAGACCAGGCTCCCAGTAGGAGGTGTGCCAGAGGCAACCACACATTGATGTTTCTTTTTCTCTCTTTCTCCTTCCTTTCCCCTCTCTAAATAAATAAATAAATAAATAAATAAATAAATAAATAATCTCTTCAAAAACTGTTCTTTTTTTCCTTTGGAATAAACATAAAGTACTCCCGGATTTGCATGTATAGCACCGAGGAAAGAAAAGTAAAGCTCTTTGTAGTTTGCAACATAAGAATTATTGACGACATTTTTTTCGGAATAATATGAACATTTTATCTGTTTTGATTATTGTGTGTGTGTGTGTGTGAGAGAGAGAGAGAGAGAGAGAGAGAGAGAGAGAGATGTCACATTGAAAATGCTTCCCTAAGTGCCAAAGAACAGGAGGACAAAAGGTCATTTGTTAACATTTAATATACAGTTTAAAAGCAGGTACATCCATTTCTATGTAGAATTGTCAAACAGGTAGAGTTTCAATCACCTTGAATTAGTATTCTTCACTCACAGTTTACAGAATAAAGAGTATATTGAAGTCTTCTATAACAGAAACTTGTGCTATATCACTGAGGCTGCTTTTTTTTTTTCCTCTTGAATATTTCACAGTTAAATTTTATTTAATAGGCTATAGACACCACACCATTAGTCCAAATTGACAGGCATACAGATAAAGTTAAAAATAAGATTCTGGCTCTTGTTTCTGTTTGCCCTCTATCCTTGGTCCCTAGGCAATAGAGGTGGTAACAGTAACATGGGCACGTTATTTTCACTCGGGGTAGTCATAAGCATTGGGTTCTACATTGGATGAGTGTGGGAAACTTGAGAAACATAAGACCCAAGGGAGATTCGAAGTTGAATGAATCCAACTTCAAAAGTGTTAAACAAAGCCAAGTACAATGGAGCCAACTCTATAGCTTCTGAAGGAAACCAAGCTTCACCCCGGCGTCTGGGTGATACCTCCTCTGACCAAGATAAAAAAAAAAAAAACATAAGAGATTGGGGAGAAGATCATATTTGGCTTTAATTTCTACAAAAAAAGCAGATTTCTGTAAGGGACTCTCTTTGAGGAAACTTAATCTTTGAGGTTTCTTAAAAAATCTTTACTGTATATATATTTCCATTACCATTTAGCCCATTTCTGCCCCTTTTCCCCCAGCAAGTACCACACTGTTGCCCATGTAACTTTCCATCTAACTAGCTAAAATTTTACTTTCTTTAGTTAATGATGGTGGCAGAAAATAGGTTCACTTGTGATTATGGAACTTTTTATCAGTACACACCTTGTCAGAACAATTTTGTAAACAGAATATATTTTTTTTCAAAACATCAGTTCCACTGATGAATATAATTTACAGGAAAGAAATCAGAGCTATTTAAAATTGAAACTCATTCTTAGATAGGCAAAGGTGGAGGAAAGATACTAATGAAGCCCTCACTACAAATATACATGATAAAATCTACTTTATATAAGGAGTTCTGTCACGGCAGGGATGTGAGATGTATATGACATTGTATACCCTAAACATCTGTTCATGTTTAAAAATAAAATAAAGAAAGTAAGAAAGGAAGGAGGAAGGAAGAAGGGAGGAAGGGGAAAATCTTGTGTGTTCCTGAATATTGTACTACAGGAGTTAAGTCCTTGAGAAAATGGTCAAGATAATAAAAAATTCAAACTAAGGGTTTAGTCATTTTCCCATTTCCTTAAATTTTGTCCCTGCTCCTAAGGTTACAGCATGGTATTTTTAGGTTTTTTAAGCCTGTATTGATACTTCTTAATGTTGCTCCTAAGAAACCTCTGCAATTGATGGTACAGGGCATAATACCAAAAAACTCAAGTAAAGTTAGTGCTTATTTCTTTTACCAGCTTGAATTATACTCAGTTTTCTTGGTCAAATGGGTCAAATATGTTGAAATATGAGGCTAAGTGTCGCATGAAAATAGAATTTAAAATACAAAATATCAGATCTATCTTTTTGCTGCTTTAAACATTTAATAATGTCCTTTTTTATTAAAATGTAGATTTTTGTTCTCACAAAAAAAGTGCACAAACAGGTACAGAGGAAGGGATTTTTCATCAGAGGCTGCCCTGTGGCTGATTTTTTCTGCATCAAAATGTCCCATTCGAAATTTAATTATTCCAAGCCAACTCAAGTGTAGAGATGTCCCAAGGTTTCAAGGATCCCAAACAGAGAAGAGGACACATTAGACTAAAATGGCAACAACTAAACGTCACTTAGGAGCCTTCCACAGCTTGTCTCCATGGTAGGATAGACCTTACCCTAGAGATGCTTGAAACCCCTGTAGCTCTGAGAAATGACTCAGACTGAAAACTTGTGCCTTCCATCAGAATTGTCTTGCTTGAGAGTAGTATACATAGTTACCGAGTATTCAGAGAATGCTAAGGGTCCTAATCAGGAATTGCAATTCAGATTAAATCTCACTGTTCCATCCTGGAATTATTTTCCACCCCAAGTCCCCCAGTCAATCATTTCTATCTCAAGCCTCTACTAACTAAAGCATTGTCACCTCACAAAATGAAAGCAATACAGTTACTGTGGACTCACAGAACACTGTGACAGCGTGTCTTGAGAGAAGTGACTGCATTAATATTTTGGAACCTCTTCGATCATTAATGTATAAACTGTAATTCTCCCTATAAAATGTATTAGAAAAGAAGTAAAGATTGAAAAGTTCTCTTTAATTATCAGCCACTAGTTTCTTTCCTTTTATAAAAAATAGTAATAGAAACAGTAATGCAAATTAGGCTTATAACCTACCACTTTTGTATCTTTCTTCCCATTGCTATATATGAAAGAAAGAACTATTTGAAATAACTAAAGCCAGACCTATTGTACACAATCATAATTTTATCTATTCTGAATATCTTTAAATAGTCTCACAGTGGGTTCATGGTCATTAGCAAAGCCTGTTCTCTTCTAAAGAAATACCTATGAGCATTTGAGAGAAAGTCAGGTACTTTCTCTTCTTTTAAACACAAAGGGAAAATACAGTTATTCTAAAAGACTGCTAATAATTATGTGGAGATCTAAAGGACCAATTTGCAACAGAGTTTTTAAAGAGCCAAGTTCATTTCGTTGAACTTATAATTGTTAGTAAAATATTTGCATGTGAGAATTATCTGCATTTCTCAAAACAGTGAAATAAAATTGGAATTCTCCTTTTTTCAATACATTTGAATGTATCTACATGTGCATAGTAAATTGGAGAAACTTGGTTATTATATGGAATAATATCTACCATTTTCTGAAATACTTGAACAAAGAGAAAAATGTTAATGGTTTTAAAAGAACTCTAAAAGTTTCCAGCAAGGGGTTTTATGTCCTTCTTATCACATGGCCACTGATAAACAAGTCAGCCATGGGAGCCACTGTGAAAGTTTAGAAATTTCAATAGCATATTATAAATTAGTATTTAGCCCATTGGACATCAGTTTTGGCTAAATAAAGTAACAGAACTTCAAGCTTTGTGTTCTCTGTGTGTGAAAATTTAAGATGGAATTATTCATCTCTCTAATTCATTTTTTTTCTTTTTTAAGTTTGTTTCACCCAACAAATATCAGACATACTTAAGATGAAGGAAAACAAACAAACAAAACAACAACAACAACAACAAAAACTCGTACCCAGCCGGAAAAGACAAAGCCTACATTAGATATGACACAAATTTTGGAGTTATCAGTTACAGGGTTATGTTAACCATAATCAATACATTAAGAGTTTGAATGGGAGAAAGACAAGCTCCAAGAACATAATAGAAATAAAGAGGTAAACACATAAGAATGATAAGAAAGAATAAAAAAGAAATGCTAAAAATTGAAAATACTCTAATGGTAATGAGTAATATCTTTGGTGGGTTCCATCAGTAGATTGGACATGGCCAAATAAAGAATAGAAATGAAAATTCTATCAGATACTAAGTATATCCTTCCAAGTTTATCCCATTGTGATGTAGGCTTGAACCAAAACTTGACTCACTAGCTCATGCTAGAAAATGTGATAGTGTTTTAGGTCCTAGTGCAACATACTATTTTACAGTTGGGTTGGGGCTGCCCCCCTGCTTATCTCCAAGGAAGCTTGAAGTTCTGTTACTTATTTTTAGCCAAAATTGATGTCCAATGGGCTAAATACTGATTTATAATGTGCTATTTAAATTTCTAAACATTCATAGTGGCTCCCATGGCTGACTTGTTTACTGGTGGCCATGTGATAATAAGGGCCCAAAACCCCTTGCTGGAAACTTTTAGAGTTCTTCTAAAACCAAAATTTATCACACAAATCTTAGTTATTCAAAATCTGGAGATAAGGAAAAAAATATTGGAAAAGAACACTGAGGGCTATGCCTGGGCTTCTTTTGAGCTTCAAAAATTTTCTATACTCATTTTTTCCTCCTGTATCAAATTATTCATCTTCAGTGAAGCCATTATATAATATTATGTTCTGTGGAGTTTAATGAGTCCATTTAATTATCCGACTTGTACAATATTTGTAGTGTGCTTATAGAGCACTAAGATTCAAATTCTAATGGTACACAACTGGTTATTTATATTTTAGGTAGGATCCAAGAAGTGTCTGTAACATACACGCAGTGGGATTTAAGTGTCTTTGTTCAAGAAGACTCAACCCTTTAGATCAGAAACTGAATTATATCTCAGCATTAAGTAGGTGATGACGTTCATGTCATGGTGACTAGCATTTTGCTCACCATTTCTAATTGTTTAATTATTGTTTGTTGAGTTTTATTATTACTGAATTTAAATGATTCAAGAAACACTGTAGTTAACTGTGTACCTATCATGCCTCTAGGGACACCATGACGTATTTACCTGATCTGTCAGGTCACTGATAGTGAACTGTCCTGACTGTCACCCTGGCCTTCCTGTCTTCTATGGAAATCATTTCCATCTTGTTTTTGACAGCTAAATGCTGCCATTCTGAAGTCTCCAAAATCAGTAATACTGTGGGTTCAATGTCCATGACAGCAGTGCCCTCTACCAACTCTCGCCAATAGAAGATAACCACCAAGGAGTCTGTCAAATACCACTGGTATCTTCACCAGAGAATTTCTTATTTCCACAGTAAAGGGAGCATTTTTTGGAAACAGAATTCTTATATATTACATGCTAAAAGTATTCTGAAAATTCTTACCCCTTCCTCAATACTCCAACCAAGTGTTTATATCATTTTCACCCCTCTTACTCTATCTAGGCTACCATCATGCTTCATTTTCATGGAGACATTCCAGAAAACTGTAAGGAATAGGCCCAATTTTCCTTCTAGTGCATAGAATCATGAGCAATATCATCTTATATCCCAAGCTTATATTCCACTTCTCATTTCTGTATTCTTCTAGTCAAGCCATAAAGGTTTCACCCAGTCTGCAGGACCTATTACCAGATTTCACATGTCTCTGAATGAACCACCAAAGCTCTTCTGAAGAGTAAACCAGGTTAATAGGCTGAAGGCACTGAGGTGTGATACAGACAGATATTGGGGCTATAAAACATGACCTTGTGAGGAACTTGCTTCCCATGAGGTCATTGCACATATTTATGCACAAAGACATTCTTCACAGGTAATACTAAAAGGAGGGTTCTGTTTATATAGGGCCAGAGGGTTCAAGGGAATATAATGTTCCAGTATTTTTAGGTTCAATTCCTTACTCCCCTTGCCTGACAACAAGTCCCTAATATTTATTTATTTGAGACATTATAATACAGAAAGTTTTTGAAGACTGGCTATGAATTTTAGCTGTCAGCTGTGTTACCTTTCAATTAAGTCTGTGGCTTAATTTTTAAGACAAGCTGCTGTAAGCCTATAAGAGATGAGAGAGGCTACTCAAAAGGTGCCACAGAGCTCTTCGCTTTCACGGATTTACAGCGTACCTTCAATTTTCAGTTGGCCACCCTGATCAGGCCTATAATTTTCCTCCTGTAAGCCTTCCAATGTCACCAAAAAAGCCAATCCACTCTCTAGTCATTGTCATTATCATTGCCCTTCCACTATTCAGGTACCACTGTCCCCTTATATCCAATACCTCCCCAACCACTTACTACCTCCCACTTTATTAATCAAAGGTGAAATCCTCAACACTGCTGATGTGAATACATGTCACATTTTATCACCAGTTCATTTCTGGGACCAGCTGTTTTCTTGTAGGTTCTTCAGAAAGCAGAACTTGAGGTAAACACTCACAGGCCATTACTTTATCAGGAAATACAGTACAAGAGGAATGAGAAAGAGAAAATGTGAGGCAGGGAATGTCAGAGAGAAAACAAAACCAAGAACCAAGTGTTACCAGGGTGGTTACCACAAACTTAATATCAAATAAAACTTTTTTTTTTTTTCTGAGAAGCAGTATGTGTTATTTTGCCTGTGAACAATCCAACCCTGGAATGGAAGAATAGATCCCACTGGCTTTTGTCTCTGGGCAGTCCAAATTCCTCAGTGTGAGACATATGGGGTGATATGGGTGCCTCAGGCTTTGTAAATCTTGGGATCACGGAATCACTGACCAGGAGGTGAGGGACATTTGGTGTGGACATGAGGTAAAGATACATTGGGTTGTGCCCAGTGTTTGGGATAGCACCTTATTGAGACAGAACAGCACCGTTGCAGTAGTTCGCTGGTACCAGACAAGCTGCCAAGATCTCCATGCAAATGTAAATGACCAGTTTGTGAACTAATATAAATGAAGTAGTTTCAACAGCATTGAAACTAACTGAAACCAACTGAACTGAAACTGAAACCAACAAAAGTAAGAGTTCCTTTCCCAACATTTTCCTACCCTTTTGATTCTTACCTCCCAAAGGCAACACTTGCAGCTCTTTGTAGCTTTTCCTTCTGGTATTTAACGCAATCCTTTTAAAATGACATACGTATTGGTGTTTAAAAACACATTTGAAAATAACTCATGTCTACTACTGTTTTTCCTTTTATCCTTTTTGAAAAATATTTTTAGGCATTAATTTTTGACCCTCTTCTGAAGCTGGCCACTGTATTCCTTGCATCACACTACCACATCCAACATTTACACGTACAGTCACAGGGGATCCACTCCTATGCTAACACACACATACACCATGTCTGTCATACCCATTTTATAGATAGCACTGCACTAGAACTGTTTGGTTGATTTAATATTATGACCACCTAAATACTGTTCACAGCTAGCCCATGTTTTAATACAGTTTTTTCATTGCCATTCCACTGAACTAACTTTAATAATTCATCAATATATTCACTTGCATAAATTCTGCTAAAGCTTTTACTAATTTAGCATCAAATATGTACAAAATCTTACAGTCTGCAGCAGAGCAACAGACAATCAGATACACTTTTTCACTGTGTATTTCCTGTTAAGAAAATACATGGATTGTAAAGGATTCAATGATGTCCAGCTTCATTTCATTCACAATGTTTTATACACAATACTTTGATGTTACAGAAAGAGCTTTTCAAAGAGTGATATTTCCCTTCTTCCTTAAATGTAATTTTAGAAAACAAAATTTTTTAATGTGGCATTCTAATAAAGTCACATTGAGGTTGTAGCCTGTACATTTTTGCAATTTACTGAAAGCAGGATGAGTTTCTGGCTTCTCACTGTGGCATATATGATTTATTAGAAGTGTTATATATGCAGAAGAATTAAATCTTCCATTTCTAAAACTAAATTATCAATCTTGGACATTTTTACATTAAGCTCCTTTTAGAGAAGAAGTAAAATCCAAATAAAGAGCTTCTTGTCTAAAACAGAACAAATATGTTCAGTAACAGAAAGAATGGGAAGTGGGAAGTGCTGTGGCCCATTTAGCTGACACTAAGTAGATTAGCCTTGGTTCGGTAGGAAAGTGAAATAGCCAATTCTACTTTCCAACACGATTGTTCTAAAGGAAATTAATAAAACAACAACTAAAACATTTTTGTCCTTAAGAATCAAAACTTTTTTCACATAGATCATCACATAATAGACCCTCATATATTCTGCATCAGCTAAAATCCTAAATTGATTTCCTTCACATTTCTTTTTTTTCTTTTTGACATTAGAATTCTAGTTATTTATAATACGTATTTCCTTTTTGATTTAATCTTTATTGTATTTTTCCATTACTATTTAGTCCCCTTATACTCTCTCCCCTCTGCCAAGACCACACTGCTGTATATGTCCATGAGTCCTTTTGCCTTCTTACCCAATCCCTCCACTCCCAACCTCCGCCCCAAACATTGCCAACTAACTTCATTCTGACTCACAATGTTTCCCTTTAGTGATAAATGCATTTTCAGTCAAACATGCTCAAAATCAATTCAATTGTATAGGCTAGCTTTGAGGTTTTCAATAGTTATTTTTTAAAATATGCAGGTAGTCTAATTAGTTATTATATTATAATGATAATGGGAATAATAATAATGTATCTAAAGGTCTATGGCCTTTTAAAGAGTAGAAAAGCCTTTTGGGTGAATGGTTAATACAAAGTAAGAACAAAGCAGATGGTGTAAGATATTTGATATTATACCATGTTAGTATGTGAGACCAGTTATAGAAAAAGATAATGCAATATTAGAGATTGCCTATAACAGAAAGTGTAGCTTGAAAGACTGAGCAAATAAAAGTTGACAATAATAAATAAATATAAATGTGTTAGAAACTGAGTACTAACTGCATTAAGCTTGCAGATATGAGCAAGTGTATTTAAAGTTTCTTCAAGTTCATAAAGGGATAAAGATGTTCTCCCTTTAATATAGCTACTAGAATATGTTAAAACATTTTCATTTCAAGTTAATTGAATACATAAGTTCTTTGGATTTTTGAAAGAATAATTTGGCCCATGTCTGCCTTTGTTTCTTTAACTTTACCTCCATTTTGAACACATTTTTCCATGTCTATAAACACTGTTGATTCCCAAATCTGTGGTTTTCAGCTCCATTATCCCCACAGATCTCCAGCATTGTATGTGCAAATTCCTTTGACATCTCCATTTGAAAATCTAAAACATTTTAGTGTTAACATAGGATTATGGATGTCTGCCTTGCCAAGCTATCTGTGCCACCTCAGTTCTTCCTGATTCTGTTTATTGTATCACATTTTCCCAACATAAAAATCAATGACACCTTCCTGGTTCTTATTTTTCCCCAACCCCTATCTCATCCATTACCATGTTCTTCAATCTTGATCTCTAAAACATTTCATCTCTCTACAACTATCCACATTGCCACGATCTGCCCCCTAGACTACTGCAATACACACTTAATGTCTTCTCTAATCCTTATCCTTGCTTTTACAATTCATTTTCTACATAGCCAGTTATTATACACTTTTCCAAATATTATTATAAACATATTCAAACAAAACTATTTGTATAATTTTCCTTATTGAATTATTTCAAAGGTTTCTCAAAACAGTAAGAATAAAACCCTAACACTTTAAATTAAATGATGAAACCTACATGACAGCCTTACTTCTATCTCACTTAATTACCTCCTCTCATATTCTCACTGTTTTCCAGTAACACTGGCTCTTTTGAAAATGTCCTTATTTGTTCCTGGCTCAGGACCTTTGCAACACTTGGTTATTTTTCTTGAAATACCCTTGGATTTCATAGAGCTGATGTCACACCTTTTTTGGTTTCTGCCTGAATGTCTCCATTGGCCTTTTCTCTACCAACTACTTACCATCACATCATCACACTATTCTACTACTCTGTAGAACAATTTCCACTTTTTGATATATATTTTGATTTATTTTGTTGGTTTTAAGATTTATTTCTGGCTTCTGACCCCCAAAATTGTTCACTTATCAACATATCTATTAATATACTTTGGATTAAATTACCATTCTCTATGGCTACCAGCCATGTAGCTTCCATAGGGATCCTAATAAATGTAAACACTATTTGTGGACTTCCTATCTCAGAGAAGAATGAGTGACTGTTAAAATAAATAACAGGTATGAGAGGACCAGGTTTCCCCTTCAGATTTGGTGTCATCTCCCACTTGTTCTCTTTGATCTTATCACAAAGGCCTCATTTAATTTTTTTAATCAAACCCAGCCTGCACAGGCTTCCCAGGTGTGCCACATCCTTGGCTCTCTGCCTTAAAAGCTCTCCCTGATACTCAGCTGGCTAGCTCACTCGGCTTCAAGTCTTGTCTAAAATGTTAACTTGTCACTGGGCGATATTTAACCAATATGTTTAAAATTACAGAGCCTCTCTTTCCTCGCTCTTTCTGTCCCTTCCCTACTTTATAGTACTTTTTGCCATCCATCATACTATACAGTACTTAATTTGCTTACACTCTTATTCTTTCTCTTTTTGAAAGAAATATAAATTATATAAAAGTAGGAACTTTTACCTGTTTTGTTTAATTCTTTAGCCACGGATTTAATAGAAGAGATGGAAATACTAGATTTTAAGTGCATAACTACATAAATACATAAATGAACAATTTATGAATCAATCTAATATAAAACCTTTAAAGTAAAAACATTTAAGATTTATGGAAAGACTTTAAAAACTATATAAATCAATTATATTTCATCTATTTTCACAGATAAGAATTATCAAATTTATAAACTTATCAATCCCTTCGAGTAGGTTTATAGATTCAATGGAATTTAAAGCAAATGGCAATAGAAATTTTATTGTTTTGGTAACTTGGAAAGTTTATTAACATTAAATAAAGTAATAACGGCCTAAGGATAGTCAGGATAATCAAGATACTCCCCCAAAATGATATACAAAGATTCTAATTATTAATATACCTTGTGGTAGCCCTTAAGAAGGAGTTGGATGATTTCCACTTCTTGGTCTCCACACACTGTGCAATCCTCTCCCCTAAGTAATACCTGGGTTTATTGACTTGTATGCAATAAATAGCATGGGGCAGAGATAATGTCCTGCCAATTTAGATATTAGGTAATTAAAACCCTGTAGCTTTTGTCTTGGGTGTGCCCCCTCTCACTCATCCTCAGATGGTTCACTCTGGGATGAGAATCCTGCTGCTACATCATGAGGAAGTCTCGTGCAGAGCGCCAGGTGATGAGGAGGCAAGGCCCGCCGAGTTTGGGTGTAGAGCCTCCCCCAAGCTGACAGTGCAGCCCAGTCAATACTAGGACTACAACCTCATGAGAGATCATGACCCAGAGGCACAAAAAGAAATCATGTTTAAACTGTTGACCCAAAGAAAGTGTGAGACGATAAATGTTTGTTGTGATTACTTTCGAAGTTTGGTTGTAATTTGTTATGTAGCAATAGGTAACTAACAATTATGGCAATTAGAAAATTATGTATTAGAAATATTAAAATGTTCAAAGAAGAGAATAGAGAGCCAGCAACATATCTATGAATATATAAAATCTTGACACAAAACAGATGTGAAATTGTAGATTTGAAAATAAAAAAGAAAGTATCACTTATTGATAACAAGTCTAATAAATTTAAAATGTAATTTTGTTCTTATGGAACTACAGTAATGAAATGGAAAAATACTAACCAGTCTAAATTACCACTTGTTTTCTTGAACCAATGCACTGGTTTATTCCTAGTTTACAGAAATTTGTACTATTATGGCAAAATTTTAATTGCTACTAGACTATCAAGTGCTATAAGAAATTGGTACCAGCAGAATGATTTGATTGAATTATCAAATGCACTCAGCCAAAATTTTAATACAACAACATCAATTGCATTTCTTTTCCTTTGTCATTTCAGGTCAGTTTTTTTAAAAAATAGATGGGGAAAATAGTCCAGAAATGAATTTCTTTCTTCACCAGAATATTCCTATTATTTTTGTGGAATAAAATACTTTATAAATTACCCAATATTAATGCTAACAATGGTCTGAATAACCCACTATAACAAATGGGATGTGAAAACCTGTATTTATTAACCACTATCTTAATAAGTTTACATTATCTATATATCCATGTGGGCAATTACTGATCAAAAAACAGTGAAAAATACAACAGTAACTAGTACCAATCATCAAGCCTTTAAACAAAAGTTATTTAAACAACAGTAGTTAAGTGTCTCATCAAAAGTCACACATTAATTTGGTTAAAAAAACTGTCTCATCTCTCATAAATAAGATGAATTGCTTTGTTATCACTATACAAATACTTCTTGAGTAATTGACAGTATCCATTGTTTTTGGTCACTAGCCTATTCTACTAATGTCAGTAAAACATATACTTGAAATCTATTTTTTCTTTCCTTACCTGATCTAATTTTTAGGCTCTATGCCTACATAAAGAAAACATAGTTTCTTTTCCTTCATTTTTCTGTACTGAAAGTTGTGTTCTTGTTTTTCCATTCACATTTAAGAATAAAGTACTGGATTCTTTATTTTAAATTAGTAGGCTGTGTTTCTTTTGCTTTACTCTACTATATCAGTCTGTGTCCTTAGTAGCACCTTAAGAAAACAAAAATGACGGCCATGTTTTTTTCAGATGGAGCTGTGTGTTAATTGAACAGCTTCATTTTAAGAGTGCTCACTTGAAAACCAATGCCTTCTCCTCTACACATGGGGTTTCATAAATATTGACTCTGGTTGACCCACAGCCCTACAAAAACCTTTGCTTACACAATTTCTTTAGAGATTTGCCCTACATTTTTTAATTCTCCAGAAGTTAAATTCCTCATTGGTTATAGCTTCATGGATAAATCCTGCACATCAACCCCACTGGCCAAATTTCCTATCCCCAAATTTCCTATTTTCAACTGGGAGAGTGACCTCATATTCCCTTTTAGTGATACATACGCTTCAGGTGCTTTCAGTGAGATTACATTTAGACAACATTTATCGATACTTCATTTTTGTGAATATAGTTAAATTTATTTATTCAAGGTTGAAGGTTTATTCTCTCCCCAGTGCTTATATCTACAATTATGCCATTTTTACTTTAGTCATTTGGCAATGTTATTTCAGTAGGGGTACTGAGAAAGTTTGGCATTCACATAATCTTGTTTTTATTGTATTTATTTTTAGAGAGGGAAGGAGGGAGATAGAGCGAGAGAGAGAAAGAAACATCAATGTGCGGTTGCTGGGGGTTCTGGCCTGCAACCCAGGCATGTACCCTGGCTGGGAATCGAACCTGGGACACTTTGGTTCCCAGCCCGAGCTCAATCCACTGAGCTATGCCAGGCAGGGCTTACATTCACATAATCTTTTTACTTAATAGTTGAATTGTCTTAGATTTCAGTAAATCACATATATAATTTTATTAGTATGCCATACATGTATACATATACATACATATGTAGTTGTGGCATTCAAAAATAATTTATTAATATTCTATTCAAAAACATTTTGCTTGCCAATAACATGTAATATATATTTTGTATTTTGTAGGATTTTTGTGAAGATTAAATAAGGTATTATCTTCTCAGTAAACATTAGCTCTAAACAGTGATAAACATGTTATTGCTGTTCAATTGATCTGAATTCAATACTCATTAATTATCTCTAATTATCTTTATAACCTGATGTCTCTTTGGAATTAAATAGTATTTATTTTTTAAATCCAGTCTAAGAAACTAAAGTCTTTGATAATGCATAATTATATTATATTAGTTATTTACATAGGTGAACAGTAAAAAAATCTGAGCAATAAAAAGAAAACTTGTATAAATTCATAAAAATAAGTTTCTTTATATAGGAGGAATTCATTTTAGCAAGTATACATGTAATTTTGATATACTATATACATACATACATACAGATTTTCTTTTTGAAAGTCACTGACGGTTTTTGAGTAATACATTCAAACAGTTATGCCTATCTCTACCTAACCTAAGTAACAAATAATGTTTCCATTATTCTTTCTTCTCATGGCATATTGATTTTGTATTTAATTTATTTTTATTTTCCTCATTAAATATGTAAATTTGGTCTTGGCAGCAACTTTGAATGAATATAATTCATTAAACTTCCAACTTTTTAATACCTTTTAAGTTTTTCACCCCATTCTATGACAATGTTCTCCCTGAAAAAAAAGGAGACAAGTGGCTTTTCCCTTTACTTTTCATTCAAGGATGATGACAATTCAATTAAATGCAGAAATTCTAACACATACTAAACTCTTAGAAAAAAAAGTTAATTTTGAACATTTTCTTTCAAAATAAAATTCATCTTGAGATGAGAATTATATCAAGATATTTTATTTCCCTCTTTGTGTCTTCATTCACTGATTGATTTTTAATGTATTTTTAGAAATATATTTATTTTAAAATATCATCACTTATAATCAACACCATACTTTGATAAGAATGCATGGAAAATCAGCACTGCATTATGCAAATGAAAGCATCAAGTGAATTAAATATAAAATATTTTACATCTCATATATATTTAAACTCATTGGTTATTTAAACTCACTGAACTTTCAGAGTGGCATATAGAAAGTGATAAAAGATCAATATTTTCCTTTATAAAACACAGTACTAGGAATTTTGTCTGGATTATGTTAGTTAAACCTGAATATAACATACTGCCAACCCATAAGAAAAAAAGCCTATTTTCACAGTACAAAATTCTATTTTTAATTCTACTTGTCGGTTGTATAACTTCTGTTACAATTTCTGTTTTCTCACATCAAGGTAAACATTGACACTTTCGAACAATTTCCCCTGAACAGGTCTGAACTTTCATTTTGAATCAATGCAATCGTTACAGACTGCCTGGGGCCATTCAAACTTCTAGAATGCGAAGATCTTTTCCTTTGTCACACATTTTTTTAGCTACCTTAGTTTCTTTATCTACTTACTGTATTCCCTCAAGTTGTACAATGTGCGTTTGATCCAAATCTAAAACAAAATCAACAAGTGTGACCAAAGTCATCACTCACATATTTTAACTGACATGCTGAAAGGATGACAAGCTGAAGAACATAACCGTGCAGCATGACCTTTGTCGACACGTAACATCAATTGTCCTTTGTAGCAAGCACTGTGCTTGCCCAACATGCATGCTGGCACCTCTGGAAAGCCACAGGCCAAATTTACATACTGTTACAATAATCACATCTAACACTGCCAGCAAGGTTCTGCTGGTGGAATGACTTTGATATTTATATTTTATTTAAGCCTTCAGCATTTTCTGATGAGGAATCTTAGAGGCATCTTAGAGGAGGCCTAACTAATTTATCAGTATTTGACCTCATTTTTATTTCATCTTTGATGTTTTAGTGTTAAATCATTGTATGAGATTGCTCCCCATTTAATCATTTTTAAACTATCTGAGCCACTTGATCCTTCTCAATCTAAAGATCCAGACTGTATCTCAGCTGTTATAATGTTAGTGTGATATGTGTGTGTATTTTGTGTATGTATATGAAAGATTTCATATATACGTGATCGATCTTCTCTGGGATTCTTTGCTCTCCTGGGGGTTGTATTATATATCTGTTCTTATATATCACTTTTGTATTTTCTCTGTTTTTTTTCTTTACATTTAGAAACATTTCAAGATTTTTATCTACTGGTCATTCTATAGAATATTTCTTATATATATATATAGTATGTACATATATATGTATGCACACACACACACACAGTCTGTCTGGAAAAGTCCAGCCATTGTTAGTATAATGAGAACAGTTTGTGCAACATTGCTATAACCTGGCAGCCAAGGAGAGTGGACTGGAATGTACATGCATGAACAATGACAACTTCACTGTACTAGTCAGTGGGGCTGTAGACACTGTTAAGTGAGCATGTGTACTGTGTGGCCATCACATTCAAAGTGACTGAGCAAGCAGAGCATTGAGTCTGCATTAAATTTTGCTTCAAGCTTGACCATTCCTCCATGCAAACTATTTGGATGATTCAGAAGGCTGCAGCTATGGGTGATTGGCAGCTTCATCACAATAATGAATCTGCTCATGCATCACTTCTCATGCAGGGTTTTTTGTGAAACATCAAGTCACCCAGGTGACTCAGCCCTATACAGCCCAGATTTGGTGCCCTTATTTGAATATAGAAACTTCTCAATATTTGTACTAATATTTATTAAAAGTATGATGTTGCTTTAAGGTAGGTTTTTTTTTTTTTTTTTTTGCTTTCCTGAATTACTTAAATGTCCTTGTGTCCTGTTTGCTTGTGTTTTTCATAAAGCATGTGAAGTTCTTTCCTTGTTCTCATTTCTGTCTTTTCTTGTGTCCTCCCAATTACATTTTCTTGTCTTCCAGAATTTTAATCATCTCTCTTTTGTGTGCATCACTTACTCCTAAATTTTGTATTTTATTTCAAATGTTTCAAAATTTACACTTTTGTGCTTCAATAGTGTTTGTTTCTCAGGAAAGATAAGGGAATATATACGAACCTTTGTGCAATCTTGAGCAAAATGTTCTATGTTTAGCTTTTATTTAGAGAACTTTTAAGAGGCAAAATAATCCTAGCATATCTATCAAATTGCAGCTAACATAATTTATGAAAAATAAATATGCAGTTACCCTAGTATTAATTTCATGTGATTTATTGAGTATACCCTACTATTATTTAGCCTGTAAAACAAATTTAAATCTTTTAGAAGACCTCAAATATAGTGGAATATAAACTCCAAATATAGGATGATATTTCAAAATAAATAGTGACATATGTTAATGAATAAGAAGTTTGAGTTTTGTTTGATAATAATGATTAATTTTGCATTACTAAAATGTCTTCTTATCAGTTAATTGTGCCCTCTTCCCCTCAACTTCATAATGCCACTTTATTTGCAAACAGGTTTATTACAAATGAAATTAGTTAAGATAAGGCTGGAGTCTTTGTACAAAGGGGATATTAAAGCACGGACACACCTACACAGCAGGAACATTGGAATTATGCTGCCAAAAGCCAAGAACTACCAGAAGCTAGAGGAGGGGTCTGGGGCAGATCCTTCCCTGGCACTTTCAGAGGGAACATGGCCCTGCCGAGTCTTTGATCTCAGACATCTGGCTTAAACACAATGAGGCAATAAATTACTTTTGTTCTAAGACACCCCATTTGTGATACTTTGGTATAAGCCTCCTTTGGAAACTAACACATCTTCCTCGTCTTCATGAGACACTGTTCTTGTGTCTATTAATCTGCATCTACTAGTTTTTGCTTCATTGCTATTAAGATACAAATCAGAAATATTATAATAAATGCAAAGCTGTACATGTTGTGGCATGTTCCATCTACTAAAGATTTATCTTACAATCTCACATGACTTAACTTTTTTCTCTCTGCTCCAACCAGACTGGGTCTTGGTACTATTACTAATCCTGCATCTTCCTTCTATCATCATCATCATCATCATCATCATCATCATCCTCTATTTCTTAAATGGCTTATTCTTTCTCCTATTGTGTCTTTTCACATGTTTTCTTCTGCATAGAAAAATGTCTTCTCTTCCCTGTCATTTCACATAGTTGAGTGCTATCTATTTATTTACTAATTCACTTAATTCTTGGTTAACTTCTATAAACTTTCTGAGAGCAGAGTTGTGTCTGTTTTTACTCGCCTTGGCATTCCCACTGTCAAATGCATGTCCTGGCCCATAAATAAATGAGTTAAAAAGACACATTACTAACTTAATGGTTGAAGCTGTGATTTTAACAGTAGAAACAGTAAAATTTTGCTTCATTTCAGCTAAAGGGACATTGTTATTATTTATTTATGTGTGAAAATAAATATGGTCTAGCTACAAAAAAGTAATAGTAGTAAACTCCATAATTTTTATGTTCCTCACTATTTCAATGCATGCTCTCTTTAAATCATAATAACAGGCTTGTGAGCTATGTATAACAAACCCCACCTCCATTTTATTTCTGACAAAGAAAGTAAGCATCATTAATTTTAATTAACTGCCACTATCTTGTTGCCAGCTATCATGTTACAATAATGTATTATAGGCTGCAATTTAGGTAAATGTAAATGATACTATAGTCCAAGAAGTCAGGAAAAGTTTCAGGTGTCAATGATTACACAGTGTTTGAGGTAACACATAATTTTCCAGGAAGAGAATCAAGGACAGGGGGAGACATTCTTAAGAGCAAGAACAGCTCCAGTATTGAAGGTTTGCTCCTCCTTTTGAATCATACACACCAGTGAGTTTCCAAGAGTAAATGTTTCTCATTTCAGTGATTGCCGATACAGACCCATGTTTATGTCAATTAAATCAACAAATAAGAGGTACTTTAGTCAATTGCCTACATTACTGAATTAAACAGAGCATCTCTTTTGAGGACCCACTAGCCTGTTAAATCCATACAAGTCTAAAATTTTACTTACTTTGTACTGCTAAATCAGTCACTCAGAAAATGCATGTGCACATTATCTTTCACGTTTCCCTTTGGTCTAGCAATATTTTTGGATTGCAATTTCTTTTTCCATATTTTACTGTCACACATGCCTCATGAGTTCATAATAACACCAGCAGGAATATTTCTGGGGTCATGTAAGATCAAGACAGAATAAAGATGGAACATATTTTTGAGGAGATGGACAGAAGGTATCAGAAATGCATAACTAACTTGATTAGTTATATATCTGTAAATGTGTGTGTGTGTGTGTATATATATATATGTATGTATATATATATATATATATACATACATACATACATATATATATGCATATTCTCCAGGCCCCTTGTATTTGTAGCCAGAGAAACATAAGGTAGTAGAGGAGTCTAGTGGGCTGCAGTTAAGCGATGTACGCGAGCACCAACTGGACCAAATTTTCACCAGCCTCAGAGTTCTGGATAAGCCAGGAAACGTTTGCTGCTGTAGTAAGGATGCCTCTATTCACAGGAGCCACAGCAACAGCTACTATAACATTTACTATGTTCTTACTAAGTGGCGGGCCATTTAAAAATTTTTCATATGTATAAACTGGTAGAATTCAAATCACATTTTCTTATCTAACTATAGAAATATCAAACTAATCTAGTCTGATTCTTGCTGCAAATTACTTAGTGAAATTTAAAATTCTCATTCTTAATTATTTTTGAAGTCATTAACAAAAAAATGCCTTTGGATCTCTGGATGCCACCTGATAACCAGGAAAAGCTTATGAAGTACATCACCAACTCAAATGTGGACTGCCGGCCCGATCTGACACTGGGAGATGCCTGTAGCCTGCTGCTCAGGGTTATGTATCAACCAGCTCCTTTAGCTCTCCATTGGTATGGCAAGTAAATACCTATCGTTACCATAAACTTGGATGATCACTGGATTTAGAGAAATACCAGGGGTTGGGTTAATAGAAAGAGCTTTGCTATCTATTTTTATTCACTAGATATGAGCTTCATTTTGCATGATTCCTCAAACTTTACATGTTAGCACCATCCACTATTCTCAGTAAAAATCCAAGAGGTGGTAAGGGCAGAGTTCTGCACCTTGAGTAATGTGTTCTAATCTTGGCAACGTCAGGTAGAAAGAATCATAGGAATGACAGAATAATGGAGATTTTTGAAAACTGTCACTCAGTAACCATCATATTAATAATTATTTCAGGTAAGATTCACCAATGGATGTTCAGATTTATTGGTAAAGGTCTGATGAAAAACAGAGTACGACATTATATATATGTATGTATATATGTTTGTGTATATATGTTTACGTATATATATAGAGAGAGAAAGCACATATGTCAAAATATTAAAATTAAGAAATCTGGGTGAAGAGTACATGGAAATTATTTATATTATTACAACTTTATAATAAATATTAAAGTATTTGAAAATTAAAAGTTACAAAATGGGAAATTCTTTAGCACTTATGAGCCTAATTTTATTCACTCCAAAATGAGATACATAGTTTTGATTATAAAAGTGATACAGGTAAGTAACGTGAAACAAAACTGAACCATTGTAGCCCTGGCAGGTGTGGCTCAGTGGACTGAGTGCCGGCCTGCAAACCAGTGGTTCACTTGTTGGATTCCCAGTCAGGGTGCATGCCTGGGTTGCAGGCCAGGTCCCCAGTGGGGGACACATGAGAGGCAACAGCACATTAATGCTTCCCTATCTTTCTCCCTCCATTCCCCTGTCTCTAAAAATAAATAAATAAAATATTAAACAAAACAAGCAGTTTTAAAAAATGGAACCGTTATAGATGATAGATTCTGAGCATATAACCATTATTACCTCTTCCTCAAATGTGTTTAATGGTTAAATTTTTATTTTATCAACTCATGATGAGACACGATTTTATTTATTCAGTGGATGTTATTCTACCACTAACTCCTAACATTATAAAGTTTCTCTGCTTAAAGCAGGGGTTATCTAAAACACTTTTCTGAAATGACAGACGGTGTAGGACATAAAAATGAGAACTAGGTTCTGGAAGCAAACAGACATGAGGTTAGCTTCCTTCTCCGCTCCTTGGAGCTGTTCGGCACTGCTGAAGGTCCTCAGCTCTCTAAGGCTGTGTTTCCTCATCGACAGCATGGGGATAATGATTAGTTCTCACCTCATGGAGTTGTCATGAGGACCAAGGGAAAAAATTCCAGAACACTTTTAGCACAATGTCTAAATCATATTTATTTTTTATACATGGTACTACTATAACTACTAAGGATTACAAGTAAAAGTAGAGTTAGGTACTGCTTCTGTCCAAACCATTACATGCAAAGCTCTTACATAATATGCAATCTTAACAAATTCAGAATCTGAAAGTAAGCTGTTGATTTATTTTACTCACACATGAAAGAGAACGAACATAATTTTTCCTCAATACCTCTCTTTTAGAAGCAAAAGGAAAATAAAAGCACAACTATAGCTAAAGTAAGTTCCTCAAAGTGACACTTCAAATGATTTCCACTGCTTTCCATTTCTGCTTTCGTTAGATAGGCTTTGAAAAATATTTCACAGCTGGAATAACTGCTTGATAGTTTTATAAGAACCTTTTTTTATTATTATTTGCAAGGCAGAGGTACATGGTTCAACTGAAAATTCAAAATGTCTCTTATACTACTTTTGCTTGCAATTCTGTAATTTAGGAAACATCCATTTTGAAACATTTTTTATTGTTATTTATTAGACTTTACTCTGGAAGATCAAATGTTTTATGTTAGTATAGTTTTGCTTTGCTAAATAAAGCCAGTAATGCAGGAAGAGCAAAGAAAATCAGTTTTCTTCTCAATTTTTCAGGTTTACACGATTGGACTGCTTCTCTGCGTCTATACACTGCACACTTGGTTGCATACTGACTTCAGGAGCTTTAGAACGAAATCAAGTTTTAATAAAAATAAGTATGGAACAGAAACATTGTTTTAAAAACATCAAAATAATACAAAATGAAGAGATAGTACCCATAGATGTTTTATTATGAAGATAGTAGTTATGAAACTAATGGACTCCTATGGTGTTTGATTTAACTATTTAATACCCAGTTATAAAAACTGGGTATTGAGTGATTTAAAAATGAAGGTACTATCTAATGTGTTAACATTTTTAAATAATTAATATATCTTTATCAGTTAAATTATTTCACAGTTACCATTTATTAGTAACATATAATATTTGAAAATATACACAACTTTCTTTCAACAAAGTTAAATGTTATACTAGAAAAGTTAAACTTTTAAAAAAAATGTACATTTTTGAAGATTAAACAAATCATCATGTAGACTATTTCAAAGAATTTCTAATTTTCTCTTAAGTATATCTGTGACCCTATGGTTGATCAGTATTGACCATAGATTGATCCACATCAAGGTAATTTTATAGTAATTTATGAATATAACGAAATGTTGCAGGGCCATTTAAGGAAGCTTCCAATACATGTGACTTAACGACTATTTGCCTCTGAAGCACTGTTTGGGTTTGAACAACTGCTGGCAGTTTAAAGTCTGCAGCACTCCACTGCTTTGATTTGTATAGATCTGTAGGGCAGCCCTTATCCTAGAAAATTAGATATGGCACACATCTTGGGAAGTGTGTATGCTGAGAAATGTATATTCAGGCTAGTGAATATTAATAATTTAAAGTAAAAGGGTAAAGTGGTATCAACATTTAAGCTCTTTAAATGAGACTTTTAATTAGAAAAGGATGTTACAAAAGGGCAACACTTTAAAGCAGTAAAATGAAACTCATTTGTAACATATTGGCAATCAAAATTATTTCTTTTTTCTCATTATTATTCTTAGATACTCTGCATGGCATTAATAAGGCTATCCTACATCTTTAATGCTAGCTTTGAATCACAAGTTTAAGCAGACTGTTGCAAGATTTCTTATATAGTTTTTAAAGTTTTTATGTGTTGCTTTAAAAATTTGAACAGCTATTTCCTTCTTTACATGTTAAACACATTTAAAAAATATATATATATATAATTGATTTCTAACGATTCATTTTTGAGATTGTACTAAGTATGCTTAAAATACAATACAGTATTAAGTATACTTATGTTTAGGACTCTGAAGCTTTTAATGAGGATCTGAGGACTTTTATCCATTATATTTAATACATCTAAATGAACAAGAAGGTTTTCTAGAGGCAGGGGGTATAACTTTTGTCATAGTTTTGACAAAACTATGATTTTTATCCATTCTGTTGAGGTTCCTCCTCATATATTTAACTAGAATTTAATGACTTACTATTATTTGGCAACACTGATAACTGAGGTGTGGCCAAAATATATTATTATTCTTTAATCAAAAAATTCTTGACGGGGAACACACTTTCACTTACATTGCATTTTTAGAAAATGCATTAATATTTCTATTTCAAAAAAGTAAATGGGGTTTGTGTTTTAAACTACTTGTAGCACTGATAAATACAGAGATCTAACCATACTTACAGTCTCAAAGCAGTTTTGGGCTTTGATCCAGGTCGCCTATTATACAAGAAAGCACTTTCTGGGTTAGCAGAATGGTTGACCTAATGAAGGACAGGGTCCCCAAGAGTTGCAGGAGTGAGTATGTTATAGGAGGCACAGTGGTCTTTCTCTAACACATGAATCAATGTGGGTTAAAGTTCTACTTCTCAATAACTCAACCTTCCTCTGTACCCTCATATCTTTGATCATTTATCAGAACCATTCTTAAGGCTATTCTTGTGGAGGGGTTAATTACTATGGGATTAACAAATGTGAAGGATTTATAATTCTATCATTTTTTACGTGACTAATATTAAATGAATTCAATTATGCCCCTAGCATTTAAGTACATTTGCATGCACCTTTCTCATGTTTGGGGTTTACTTTGATACCACTGGGCCTTCTCATGTGCCATTTTTCTTCTTTACAATGACCTTTTCCTTATTCTTTACTTGGATAATGGATTTGCTTTCAATTTTTAGACAGTTTGACCTCAAGGAAATCTTCTCAAACTGTCCATCCAGTACAGTATGACTTAAATGCTCCTTTTTGTTCACAGATTATTCTTTGCTATAAGTGTATTTATTGAAACACTTTATGATCATTATTTTATCTATTTTATAGTCAGATTCTCTACAAAAATTTTATATAACAGTTAAGATTTCCAATTGTTATTCATTCAAAAGAATTTACTCCATATGTCAGAGAGTTCTCAAAAGTACCTATGGATGTAGAATTTGCATGGTTCTCATTTATAGTGATTTTTTTAAAGATTTTGTTTATTTATTTTTAGGGAGGGAAGGGAGGTAGAGAGAGAGAAACATCAATGTGCAGTTGCTGGGGGTTATGGCCTGCAACCCAGGAATGTACCCTGGCTGGGAATCGAACCTGGGACACTTTGGTTCCCAGCCCGCACTCAATCCATTGAGTTACACCAGCCAGGTCATTTATGGTGATCTTTAAAGGGCTGCATGTTTAAAGTAGTTTATATGATGTTACATTAAAGCCTTTATTGAAGAAGTATGTGTGGCACAAACTATGTTGGAATTAAAGGAAATGTCAGGATGGCAATATGAAGAGACTATAACAAACTTCTGTTTTTAGACAGGACACAGCAGCCGATATTACAATAACCTTCTCACTGAGAAAAATTCAGTGAAACATTACCCCTACTTCCTCCCCGTTGTCACTCTCTTGACTGGAGAGAGAAATCAAGTCAGCCAAGAGACTGTAGACAGAGAGAGAATAGAGGTCAAGTGGGAAGCAGCAGCCTGAGGTTTTCATCTTTGTAGCTAAACTGGAAATATGAAACTTTGAAAGTGGCCCTGAGTTGATGGGGGCAAGATCCCAGACAGAAGAGAATCAGGAAAAAAATGAGTTTGAACTGAGCATGCATTTCCTTTAAGATATTTTCCAGCCCTTATATGATATTTAAATGCATAGATACACACATGCATAATATATACACATCTATATATGTAGATGTCTGCCCTGAAATAACCAGGGGATGGTTGAAAAGTGTAGGCAGAGGCACTGTCAGTCTGATGAGGCTGAGGCTCTTGAAATTACAGTTCTGGGTCTGTTGGAGTGGAGAGCCTAGTTAACATTGCACACTTTTTATTGAGATTCTTTAGAAGAAAAGATGAACAGGAAATCTGTCTAGGCCTACCAACAAACGAAAGAAAAGATATAACTTTGTCAGTTGGGTCTTTTATATACACAGATGTTTTTCCAGAAAAACCTAGAGGCTGGCTAAAGTTAGAAGTCAATAAATAGCATCCTTGAATGGTTAAGGAGAGAAATAATACTGCTTGACAAGAATTTTTTTAACAAGAATTCAGTGCCCAGAAAATATATGCAAGCACACTAAAGTAAAATGGTAATATTTTCCTTAATGAAAAAGAAAGAAAACAACACACACAAGCAAAATATAGAATGAAATCAGTATGAATATAAGCCCTAAAACAATTATTGATGGTACTCTTTAGGCAAAATGGTAAAGATCCCATATGGAACTATACCTGAGCATCGTCATACAGGAAAAAAAATAACAATTCAAGAAAGTAAGCAGACGGGTAAATAAAAAATAAATGTTGACTGCCATAACAATCAATGTAAAGACTTTAAGCATTTAAAATAAATATGCATTAACATATTCATCATCAGCATGGATAGATACAAGGGGGAACATTGAATTTGAGTCATTTTTTTTTAAAGTTTCTTAGGTTCTTGTCATTATATAAAATGCAAAAGAATTAATTTGTATATACTATGATAATTAAAAGATACATAATGTAATCATTATTTACATATAAAACTGATAAAAATTGTAATCATAATATTAATAAAGAGATAAATAGAAGAATAGGCATTTAATTGATCTAAAAGAAGGAAAAGAGAACAAATAACAGATAAGAATAACACACAAAAATATGGTGGAGGATTTAATCTAAAAATATGTGTATTCTTTTCAATATAAATATTCCAATTAGGCATATTAGAAAATAACCAACAACTATATACTGTAAGCATACTACAAGGAAAATATACCAATGACTATGTATTGCTTACAAACTGTGTTTTATCTCTAAACATACAAAGCACTCAAAGTGAAAAAATAATGAATAAGATACACCATGCTAGCATAAAATAATGCTAATTCTAGTATTGCTATTCTAGTATTTAATAAAATAAAGTATTAGGTAGAATGTGCTCCTAAATAATAAAAAGATGATATTTTATATTGATAAAAGCTAAATTCCAAAAGGAAAAAAAGTTTTTATTTACTCTATACATAAAAATGAATAACTATAATAGTACAAATTCTTAGTTATAATAAAGGTTTTAAACACAATTTCTCAGTAAATTATAGAAAAATAAGATGATACTATAAGAAAGAAAATGAGATTTAACAGTATGATTGGTAAGCTGAACTTTATTTTCATATATAAAGCATTCTAGAAGCAACAACAGATTATTTTATTGTGAACTTCATTGGGACATTCACCAAAATATAATATGTGCAGCCCAAATGTAGACCACAATAACTGTAAATCATGCTAGCAGAGTTTAAATAATAAAATTATTCAGAATGTGGTCTCAGTACTGTAGAATCAAAGTGAAAATTAATAATAATATTATAACTGAAATACCCACATATTAGAAATTAAAAAATAGATGTATAGAAATAATATATGATATACACAAATAATAACACCTACAAGATTAAATTTAATTAGAAAATTTTTTGTATAGCCATTGGAGAGATGCAAACTAAAACCACAATAAGATACCACTTCACATCAGTGAGAATGGCCATTATAAACAAATCAACAAACAATAAGTGTTGGAGAGGATGTGGAGAAAAGGGAACCCTACTGCACTGTTGGTGGGAGTGCAGACTGGTGCAGCCACTGTGGAAAACAGTGTGGAATTTCCTCAGAAAACTGAAAATGGAACTGCCTTTTGACCTGGCAATTCCACTACTGGGGTTATACCCTAAGAATCCTGAAACACCAGTTCAAAAGAACTTGTGCACCCCAATGTTCATAGAAGCACAATTTACAATAGTGAAGTGCTGGAAGCAACCTAAGTGCCCATCAGTTAATCAGTGGATCAAAAAGCTATGGTACATTTACACAGTGGAATCCTATGCAGCAGAAAGAAAGGAGCTCCTACCTTTTGTAAGAGAATGGATGGAGCTGGAGAGCATTATGCTAAAGGAAATAAGACAAGCGGTGAAAGACAAATTCCATATGATCTTACCTATTAGTGGAACCTAATCAACAAAACAAACAAGCAAGCAAAGCAGAGACTTTGAAATTAAAAGTAAACTGACAGTAACCAGAGGGGACGTGGGAGGTGATAATGGGGGGGGAGGGGAAGGGATTTCAAAAACATATGTAAGGGCCCATGGATACAGTCAAAGTGGTGCAGGATCAAGGGTGGGGAGTGAGGATGGCTGGGGTGAGAGGGAATGGTGAAGGGAAAATGGAGACAACTGTACTTGAATAAAAATAAAAAATGTAAAAAATAATAATAATAAATACTAAAAATAATATAACCTGCAAGATTAAATCTAAATTTAAGTTTGAAAATGGTTTGACTTGCTATATAGTAAAAAATATGACAACACAATTTGTGGATTAAGCAAAAGTATTAATTATGGAAAAGTTTATAGTTAAAAATGCATAAGATAGAGGCTGAAAATCTATACGCTTTAACCATTCATCACAAGGATTAGGTAAAACCTTCCCTGACACATGGAATAGCAAAAAGAATATAATAAGTATAATAACAAAAAGCAGTGATTTAGACATCAATCATATTAAAGAATAATCAGGAAAGATGAAAGCTAGTTTTCTGAAAAACAGTGATAAATGCCTGTATCTCTAGAAATATTGTCTCATATTACATCAAAATTATAATATACGTTAAATTTGAATAAAAGTAAATTCTTTCTATTAGATCTTAAGACATTATCTGAGAATAATAATTTTATGCCAATGATATTTTCAATTATGTGAATAAATTTACTGAAAAAATTTTTTTCCAATTGAAAGAATTACAATTTAAATATTTCAATATTTTTAAAATATTTGAATTAATAACTGACAATATTGTCAAAACACTGTAATAGTGAATTCTATATATTTTAAGAATGCTTTAGTGCTAATTTGAAAACAACTGTTATAGATAATAGAGAAAAATAAAATATTTGGAAGACATTCTTGAGGTTAGTATATCATTAATAAAACCTTAACAAGAATGTACAAGAAAGATTTATGCCAAATTTGTGTCATGAATATATATCTTAATATTTTAAGTGAAATTAAAAAACTGAATTTGGAAATTTATACAAAGATAGTATATAATGAACAAGTTTACTTCATTACAAAGTTGAATTAATTTTAAAAAAATGAATCAAATGAATGTTTATATCAGTTTTATTCACATTTGCCAAAACATAGACTCAATTAATATGTTGATAAACTGTGATATATCTGGACGATGGAATCCTATTAAGCATTAAAGAGAATGTGCTATCAGCCATGAAAAGTCATGGAGGAATTTTAAATGTGTATTACTAAATGAAAAAAGCCAATCTGAAATGGTCTCATACTATACGTTGCCAAATCCATGACATGCTGGGAAAGGCAAAACTATGGAGACAGTGAAAAGATCAGTGGTAGCCAGTGTTTGAAGAAAGAACAACATTAAAGGTCAAGCACAGAGGATTGTGGGGGCAACAAAACTATTCAGACCCCACCCTGGCTGGTGTAGCTCAGTGGATTGAGTGTGGGCTGCGAACCAAAGTGTTGCAGGTTCGATTCCCAGTCAGGGTACATGCCTGGGTTGCAGGCCATGACCCCCAGCAACTACACATTAATGTTTCTCTCTCTTTCTCCCTCCCTTCCCTCTCTAAAAATAAATAAATAAAAAATCTTTAAAAAAAACTATTCAGACCCATACTATAAGGTGAATATATCCCATCACATATCTATCAAAACTTATAACATGTACAACAGCAAGAGTGAGCCCTAATGTAAACTCAGGACTTTGGATGCCAATGATGTATCAATATCAGTTTATTAACTATACCAAAAGAACCATTTTGGAGTGGGTTACTGCTAGCAGGAGTGCCTGTGCATGGGTGAAGGCATGGATACATCCTCTGTACTTTCTGCTCTACTTTGTGTGAACCTCAAAATCACAACAAATCATTAAATCTAACAAAACACATGGAAGATCTTCATACAGAATAATATGGAAAACCACTTATAAGATGATTTTAAATATTAATAAATAGGACAGATTATGTACATGGAATAGAGAACTCAGTACTTTAAATGTCAATTTTCCCCAAAGTATAGCTCCAATATGATATGAATTTAAATTAATTACAGCAGTGTGTGTGTGTGTGTGTGTGCACACGCGCGTGTGTGTAATGGCCAGAAATAAAAGAGACATGTTTAAAGAGGAACCAAGTTGGGAGACTTGCATTATTAGATATAAAGACTTAATATAAAGATATTTTTCTCACCATTATTTGGAAAATGCTTTAGAATTACAGTGACCTGAATGGTTAGAGCAGCAAACATTCCTATGAAAAGTTTTGGAGCATTTGCATAGGTCAAAGGGATAATTAAGTAAAAAGGGAATATTTGTACTATACAACCACAACAAAACATAGTATGTTCTTTCCTTTCTCTCCTAGAAATTTCACAAATTCTACTCCTAAAGTCTCTTTTTTAACTTGTTTTATATTTATTGAATATACTAAAGGCTTTTCTAAGTGTAACATTTCCCATTGTTCTCAGGCAACCTCTATCTTTCTTCCTGTCACGCACAGAGTAAAAATAGAGGAAGCTGTTTGAAGTTTCGATGGCACAATTCCTTTCAAGTTGAGCTCTCATTTTATGATATATCTTGAATTGTACGTGAGGTGTGGTTTAAGATGGGGTGGGGTGGTGGCCCGGCATAATGACAGGACTGTCTGTCTTCATTTACAAACTTCTAGGAAAATGGGCCTCTGTGGCAGATCCTTTTGTTTTTCTGCATCCCACCTCAGGGCCAGTCTCTGTTTTCAGTATGCCATATCAAGTTCACAGTATGCGTTTTTGTTTTCTGCCAGACTCTTTGCTAAAAACACAGACAAGTTCAGTTGAGAAGTAAGTTTAGTCATCAGCTCTCCTCCCCTGCAAACAAGAACCACTGGAGGATGAAGACCAGCAATAAATGTCACAAAAGCCTTTCTTTGAACAATTTTGGGAGGGAACTATGATACTCAGACATCTTGGAAAAATGGAGTTCCTAAAAGCTTCATGAGCCCTGGCTGGTTTGGCTCTGTGAATTGAGTGCTGGCCTGCAAAGCAAAGAGTCACTGGTTCAATTCCCAGTCAGGGCACATGCCTGGGTTGTGAGCCAGGTCCCTAGTTAGGGGTGCAGGAGAGACAACCACACATTGATGCTTCTCTCCCTCTCTTTCTCCCTTCCTTCCCCTCGCTGTAAAAATAAATACATGAAATAATTTTAAAAATCTTCATGAGAAAATATCTGCCGATCTCCTTTCCTCTTTTACTGTCCCTCTCTGACTTTCTCTTCCTTCAACACCATTCACCCCTAACACATACCACCTGTGCCCTAGTCCTGTTTCATGCCGTGTTTTTGAGGTAACATGAAATAAAATGACATGCTTTGGAACAAAGCACAAGGAAGTGGTCTTTGATTTACCATGTTAAAGGCAGAGAGAAGTTGAAAGTCACTTAGAGGTTTATATTTTAGAATAGCATAAAAAATAACTGTGGCACTACAGCCAGAAAAGGAAGTACACCCATACTCTTTCCTTCAAAATGCTAATGAAGATACAGGTCATACCACTGGCCATTTTACAAATAATGAGATGCAGGTTGGAGAGTAGAATCCTTTCAGAGGTAGATGTAGAACTCAAAAATCCTTAATCCTTGTCTGGTCTGACAGAAATACCTCTTTTCTGTGAATCATTGTGTTTGAACCTCTGATAAATTCTGTTGTTTAATTATAGGATAAAACAATCATTTTACCACAGGGCTCTTAATGTTTTAGTTCCATTTACATAAATATCACATTTTAAAACTCACTGTGATTTTTAGGCACTCGTTAAGATTTATTTTTTAATAAGTTTCTTCTGTGTATTTATATATCTTATTCCCATATAACATCACCTTACAATTTGTATGCATGAAGCAATGAGTTTAAAAATAAACACTTCTTAGTAAAAAAAAAAATTCTTCCATATTTTCAATATATTACTACTGCAACTACAATACTTGTGTATGCAATAATTTTGTTTTATTCTTGATACATAAAGCAGAAAATATTATTTAGAAATCAATGGGCTATCATTTGTATTTTTCTCCAAATTACAATATTTAGAGAGCCTCAGAAATGTTTATTGTTCTGTTTACCTAATGTGCTCATAGTAATCTTTTTATTATAGTGTTGCATAAGCTCCCACTGGTTGAGGTGTTAACAGTTATATTATTTAATCAATGACATCAAACTGTGGTGTTAAGAGTGTAACTGTACTTCTTTATAAACTGGCAGGTTATAGTGCTGTATTAAGTAAAACAAAGAACAGTTTATGACTGCTGTTACCACATATTTCTAGTGCTCATCTTTTCTTAACATCTTTTAAGTTAAGTCAAAAGCAGGAGGGTGTTTCATACTAATTTTTGTTTTTCATCTTTAAATTACATTAATGGCATCTGGTTTTTCCATTGAGTCTCCTGAAATGCAAATTTGGCAGCTCAGTACAATATATAGTTCATTCCATTGAAGATAAAGTGAATTTCTGTATATTTGTAGTAGTATAATGGATTCATTGTAATAAATGCCAAGGTATTTTGAGCCAAAAGTATTTAAAATATCTTGAAAGTTTTAAAATACATTGGTATATATATTTGTTTTTTAGAATGAGGAAACTCTCAACCAAAATGAGCCCTGGATGTAGGTGCAAAGTGACTCAAATGAGTAAAAGTTGCTGCCAACGATGAGCAATTTCCTCCTGAAAGTGAGTGTAAATGTGAGAGCAGGGCATTATGTACATAAGTAGAAAAGATGATTAACTAAATTACCTGCTGTCCTGGAGAAATTAATTTGCTTCAGAGTGAAAGCTATTTATTTTCGGAGTCTTTTAATGATTTATATTCATGATAGGGTCGAATACGTATCTTTTTGCTCATGAGTCAACCCTACATTAAAGTATTTATGAAGGATAAAAGCCAATTCATTATAATTTACTTCTTGGGTTCCTATGAGGGAAGTAAGTAGATTAAACTGAAAACATGGAAGAGTTCAGGTTTCAGACAGAAAATGTCATATGCTTGTTAATGTCTAAATGTGTCATTTTAATCAAAACCTTGATCAAATTCAATGACATTTCTAATTCTTTTTGTATTTTAATGGCTGACATTGAAAATAAGCATGTATTATAAAATATCTGTGTCTTCATAACCACAAATGAGGCTTACAGTTCTATTATTATTGCTGTTACTATTGTATAATATATTGAGTCATGTGGTGTGATATCTATTTTAAAATGAAAAATTGTGAAGCCTATGGATAGGTCCAGTTGGGGCAACATTCCCACATGGACTGCAGTCACTATTCAGCCCAATAGTGATACCATCTGAGTGCAGATGGACATGAACTGCAATAGTCAGCGGGCTGAACTCAGAGTGCTTTGACTGGTGATCACTCAGGAGCCCTGGCCATTAACCCTTTGCACTGATGGTTGGGTTGTTCTAAAATGACTATGCTTTGGATGAGGGAAAGCTAAGGGGCAAATGAATAATCCCTTATTGGGTGAGGGCTTGTAGAAAGACATTTGGGTCTGCTTGCACGAGCCTGAGACATTCTATCTTTTCTATATCCCCACTCATATGGCACAGACACGACTTAACAATCAGGAAGCTGATGCCTCATCTTGGGTATGAACCCTAGCAACCAACCCTTCATTAGATACAGCAGATTGCAGGTGGATGGCATATTACCTAGGACACCATATTGCACTTGAAATGAAATGACTTGGTTAATGCAGTAGCAGTATGTCCTGTGTTCTTAACCATAGCTAAAGAGTCTGAGGCCATCCACCTGAGTTCTCAGCCAGTAAGGATTTGGAAAGTAGGTTATACTGGGTCTCTTCTTCTGAGCGAGTTTTGTAAAATAGGCCTTGGTTTGAAGAGACATTGTGTCTGGAATAATTCAAGCTTTAGCTTGTGGCCATGAAAACTGGGTTTAACTATTAGATTAAAGGAACTGAGTAACATGTATGGATACCCTCATCAAATAGAAAATAATTTGGGGGTTACATTTCAAAGGTCATGCTATGTAAGATTGGGCATTGCACAGAATGTGACACTGACTGGTGGTTTTAGCTCCTTTATAAAGTCCAAGCAGCAGGATTGGTAGAATGAAATAAATGCAATATTAAAGCAGCAAATCATATTCCTAACAAGCCAAACCACCTTGGCCAGGTACATGAACACAATTGAATGATCAGCCAGTAGGGTCTGTTACCACATATACCTGGCCAGGGACCCCTGTGACGACATTCAGTGTTGGGGGAGGGTAGGCAGGGGAGGCAGACAGTCACTGCTCTGACTTTCACCACGGGTCCAAGTGCTATGCTGCTGAGAACACCAAACCCCATCACACCAGAGAAGGACATTATCTATAGGAATTGGAATAGAATACCGCACTGGGATGTGTGAATTACTTTGAACCTCTCGGTGAGGAGGAACTAGTGGGATTTTGTCCTGCTACAAGCCAAACCTGTTGAAACATGTTATACATGGTATGGAACACAAAGTGATCAAAAAGAGGAGAAGGTGAAGTCGTGGTCTAGTATATCCTCCCCCAGTACATCTTCTCACACCTGATAGTGCTTCCTGGCCTCCCCAACATGTATGGTATGCACAACCTTGTCAAATTCCTAAAACTGTAGCTACATGAAGATTTAAGAATGAGACCCTGGCTGGTGGGGCTCAGTGGATTGAGTGCTGGCCTTTGAAACCAAAGGTCCCCGGTTCAATTCCCAGTCTAGGGCACACACCAGGGTTGCAGATAGGGACCCTTGTTGGGGGTGTGATAGGCAACCATACCTTGATGTTTCTCTTCCTCTGTTTCTCCTTCCCTTCCCCCCTCTACAAATAAATAAAATCATCAAAAAAGAAGACCTAAGGATCAGGCTACAAGTTTAGTTCTTAAAGAGGAGGAACATTCCCATGCAAGTTCCAGATATCTGTCTCCTCAACTTCAGACTTCTGCTGTTACTATGGTGTCCAGCCACGGGATGGGTACCTGATAGAAATACATTTCTAATGGGGTCCACTTGTATGCCTGACAAAGGATTTATCCATTTGTTATGCATGCAGACTCCATGGTAATAATAGCCCTTGCTGCTTATTTAGGGCACATTTCAGAAGACAGGTGGTGTAGAAAGGTGGATGAGCCAGTCTTCAGGAGTGCAGTGTTGGAGAAGATCTTCAAGAGGACTTGAACTTCTGGTGAACCATTGAGCTATACCTGGACAATTGGAGCCTCACACAGCCTCCCCTTGTCCTTGGCATGTACATCTTGCCCACTGTTCCTACACTGGGAGCCACCTTGAGGATATGATCCCGAGAAGCGAATGTGCTAGTAAGAACACCTGTACAGTATACGTGTGAGATCCCCATTAGGGGTTTCGTATAAACTCTTAAGATTCGGACAGGCAAGTACAGGCAAGACCTGTCTTGGGCCAAGACATGTCTCAAAAGTCCCCTTGCTTATTAAAATTGCCACCCACCCATCTGGAGTGGTCTTTCTTTCTTAGGTCTCTCCTTGCCCTCCATGTACAGAGGCGTGTTTCAACATTCACCAGGGTAGGGACGCCAGAGGTGACGAACCAGCAGACAGGGACAATATGGGCAGGATGTGCTGAGCATCATGTGCAGTTTAGAGTGGTGGAGAAAGGCCTGAGGTGCGGCAGACACAAATGCTCTTTCGAGATGAAACCTGATCTTGCGAGGTCTCTGGGGTTCTACGGTGGCCCAAAGGGAAGTCCTGGCATGAGAAATAGCTGGGTTCCCTGATTCTACAGGCCCCTCATGCCTTGCAGGTCAGCAAGTAGTCTGGCTCTTACCACTTATCATGAAAATTCCAATACGGATTCCTCCAAGCCCTTCACAGTGCAGAGTCACTGTGCTGTGGCGCCAGGGTCAGAGGCCTGGTCAGGCTGTGCAATGGGTTCCTACAATGTGCAGGGGAAGGTCTACCTCAGCCCAGAACACTAGAGTGAAGTGTGCTTTGGCGGGTTGCAAATATTCCCACTTCCAGAAGCCCAAAGGTCCTGGGCAGCAATGCAGGTCTCTGGTGCAGAAGCCTGGAGGTCCAACACAATGTCTGAAGTTCAAGGCCTCAGAACCCTGAACACATGTTCCATTGCACGTCCTTGGGCCAGTTGTTCCAGCTGGAAGCTGCAGAGGGTCTAAGACTGACCCAGGAGACCATTGTTTCCTTGCTGCCCATTCCTGGAGACTTTCCTGTGAAGATGAAGAGCAACTTCTTGGAGTCTCTCTCTCTCTCTCTCTCTCTCTCTCTCTCATTGATGTCATCTATCTATCATCTATCTAAATATCATCTATCTAAATATCTATCAGGCATCTATCTAACTAGATCTATATCTATAGTTAGGCAGAGAGAGAGATGGAGAGAGATGGATATGTAGATAGGTATAGATGTAGATAAATGAAAGAGGAGATATTTCTTTTAAGGAAGTACCTCATGATTGCAGAACCAACAAGTCAATTCTGTGGAGTGGCCCAACAGACTGGAGATATGGGCAAGAGTTGATGTTGTAGCTTAGGTTTGCAAACAGTCCAGAGGTAGAATTCTCTGTTCCTTGAAGCATCTCAGTTTTTTATCTTAAGACTTTCAACAGATAATATATGGCTCATACATTATGGAGGTTAAAGTGCCTTACTCAAATTCCATTGATTTAAATTTAATCTCATTGAAAAAAATAACTTTACAGAAAAATTCCAACTGGGGTTTGACCAAGTATTTGGATGCTCTGGGCTGCCCAAAATGACACATAAAATTAGCTATGACAGTCTGCTATAATCTGACACAGAATGCATGTATATGAAGACTGTCCAGAAGGTATCTAGCCATGTAATATGAAAGATAAGGACATTTATTGAAGAAGATACAAGATATAAGAAACATTGTACATGGGACAATGGCACCACAGTCTCCTTCAAAGTAGGCATCTTGGGAACGTACACAGTTCTCCCAATTGCCATTAGCTGCCCCATCAGATTTTCCTGAGTCTCACAGATGGTCTGAAAACTCTTTCCTTTCAAAAGTGGTTTTAGTTTTGGGAAAAGCCAGAAATCAAATCTGGGTCGAGGGGGCCTGAAGTAACCTGGGTGGCTCAATGTTTTACAAAAACACTCTACAGGAGATATGATGCATGGGCTGGTGCACTGCCATGTTGAAGCTACCAATTACCAGTTGCCCGTAGCTGTGGCCTTCTGAAACATCCAAATAGTTTCTGCAGAGGAATATTCAAACAATGCAAAATTTGATGCAGATTCGTTGCTCTACTTAGTCATTTTGAATGTGACAGCTACACAGTATACATGCTCACTGGATGGTGTCTACCTCTCCTATTTACTAGTACAATGAAGTTATCATTGTTCATAAATGCCCATTCCAGGGACATCTCAGTTCACTTTCCTTGATTGCCAGGTAGTATTGATGTGTCATAAACCATTCATAAACCATGCTTATTATATTAACAATGGTTGGGCTTTTTTCCAGACAGTCTCTCTCTCTCTTTCTCTCTGTGTGTGTATACATATATACACATATATACATACACACATATATATGAAAACATATATGTATATGGTTACAGTTTTGCTGTCCACATTGCTTAACTTTATCAATGCAGGATATAATGGTATATTATTGAGTTTTATACTTGTAACCTATATACTTTTATTAACCAATGTCATATATATATTTAATAAAAATGTTTAAAAGACAAAATAGAGCTCATACAAGCACCTTTAAATTACACTGAATATAACAATCTTTAGTACACAAAACACTAATAAGTATTGTGAACATTACTTAATGATACTGTAAATTTCTATCTTATATTATTCAAAATAAGGCAGTACATGATGGTGTGCTTTTATAAAACAAAGAGGCACTGTATTCCAAAGGGACATCAAACAGTTGATGAACTATTTAAAGAACATGTGTAGAGAATCAAAACCTGCAAAGCCATGATGGGCAGACTGCACACAAGGTTGAAGACAGGCATTGGGTGTCCGGTGGTCTCTAGAGAAAAGAGAACGCTGCAAGTTATGGAAAGGACACAGTGATAGCTTTATAAGTACTGACCAGAGATTACAGAAAACCTTATGAGATATTCAGTCCCACCGCTATGTTGATAAGAATTTTCTTCAACCTGTAAAACAAAATAAAACCAGTGAGAGATCAAGAGAGAGAAAGGGCTTAAAAATTTTTTCCAAGAATGTACAACTTTGTGTGTTCTAAATTGATGAGAGACACCTAACACAAATTAACTTCTAAAAATAGCACACCCAAATAATCCATGTATAAATCTAATATTAAATGCCAATTCTCAGTGTTAAAAATTTCACTGGCTTTGCACAGTACATAATTTAAACTAATTTGCTTCTCTGACTAACAGCTATAACAAAATCTCACTAGTATAGTCATTAGTGACTTATTGGCAATATAAAATAATTGAAATTATCAACAGATAAAATTAAAAGAGAAGGTTTAAATGATAGAATTATAGTACATGCTAGCAATTTCTCAAAGTGAATTACCCAAATATAATTGCACATCTCTGCTATGTTCTAAAGTTCAACTGCCTGAAATGTTATTGAATTATGCATGCATTAATAAGACACTGCATACCAAAAGGGAGAAAAATAACAGAAATGGTTTAAAATCTATATGGGCTAGAAATCTATTAATGGTGTCTAGGAATTATTTGCTTCATTTTCTGTTACATTCACTTCCAGATGCATCAGCCAAAAATTATGAGGCTAATAAATATTATACACTTATATATCATCATATTAATCTCATCACTAAAATCTTAAGACCTAAGCTTCATGCTTTTTTATATATTCTGCTTCAAAATAATTGACTTTCTACATGTCTGCCTTCAATAGAGTTTTATATTTTAACAAACAAATTTGAATTTTTTAAGATAGTATTACATACAGTCACACTGATAGGTGACATGGTTTGGAGAACATTTACTAACCTATTACCTTTTGAAGGGTTATGTTTCTATAAAATAGATGGATCATAGATGGTATAAAATAATATTTATGGTATTTCTTTTTGCAATTCTAATGAAACAACAATTGCTCAGGTGTGAGTCATTTTCATTACCAAATTTAATATGTTTACAGCTCAAAATGATAAACTGACTTGTTTTAAAGTAGGGATTAAAAATCTAGCATATTTTAAAGATAATTTTATCTGCCATGTTTTCATATAGTTTGGGCTTAATAGAACAGATACTCTAAGATATTAAGAGATATGAAGAAAACTACTGAAATTTAAAATATTCTGATTCTAAGAGATTAGAGATACACCACTTTCTCACAAGTGCATGTTTTTCTGTCAGATTCTTAAGCATGGGACCGTAGTTCTACTACAGGTTGAGAAGACATGTGTGTACTTAGGACTGTCTGCAAACCAAGCAGATAGCTAGGACATATGTGCATTCATGCAAACATGTTTGTGTTTAAAATTTTCAAATGTGAAATGCAAATCCGACCAATATTTTGGTGGATTAATGATGCTTTTATGTCAGTCAATGTGTAAAATGATTTTGAAAAATAATAGTTGGAAAAACCTTTGTGTATAAATTTGGGAGAGGGATAAACATGATGGAATGCAATTCTAATTTGAAAATGAAGCTTCTTTTTTAAAAAAAATTATTTTAATTGTTGTTCATGTACAGTTTTCTTAAAACATATATACTGATGAATCAGAAAAATCTCCTATATGACAATGCATTTTAAAGATTTAAACTTTTTTCTTTGGTATAATATATCCTCATTGTTTTAAAAGTATAGGTCTGTAAGTGTCATAATAAAAATTTTACTCATGTTTCCTATGTCCTCTGATATTTATACACTTTTTAAAAAAGCCATCCTAAACCCATGTGGTAATTTTTATACAATTTATCTCTATATTTCTAGATTATATGATTGAAACACTATTTCATGAGTATATATTTATAGGTAACCTCTTGAGACCTGTGATGAATTTTGAGTCTTTGCACCATCTTCTTCTTCATCATTCCTCTCACTTAAATCACAATATTTGATAGAAAGATAATCTTCACAGCATACCTATGCAAAATTAATCAATTACTGATTTTAAGTAATATAATACAATTACTCTTTTTACTTAATTTCTTTTTCATTTAGCTGTGGTCTCATTATTTTTACTTATGTGAATTTCTATGTAATTATCATTAATTTTATACAAGTGAACAAGTCTGCTACTTGCCTTTCAATACTTTATTTAAATGTCAAACACATCAACTCTACATCATTTCTCCTGCAGACCTCTACCTGGAATCCACAGCCTTCTGATTATTATTTACATTGTATTGCTCTTTGGTCTGTAACATGGAAGTCCAACTGTGTGTTTTTTTAAGTAATTATTTTGGATTCACAATTACATATTTCCTGCATGAATCCCCTGTCATATGAATCCCTTGCTTTTATATCTTTTAATTTACATTATTCTTTGCTGGAACTCATATTTTATTAGTTCTGTTATCTTGTCTAAAAAAGTAAGAGATTTATAAGCTACCAAGTGAAAATATAAACATAGATGTAAGAGCACATAGAGGAAAGTATCATAAATCTTTTTAAAGAAGGAGGAAAACAATCTACACGGTAAGGTAATCAGTCTTTATTGTTAAAATTAACATCATTTGTTGCCGAGCGGGATTTACTGCAACCTGTCAAATCTGGGGTTGTATTTTCTTTCAGCCAACTTGACGAGTTCAATACTTGGGGACTTCTGATCAAAATGGTGGCATAGGCAGACATGGCTCACCTCTTTACATAACCACATCAAAATTACAACTAAAATATAGAACAAAATCACTTAGAACCATCAGAAATTGAGTGGAATGGAAGTGTGACAGCTACAGAATTAAAGAAACCACATCCATCCATACTGTTAGGAGGGGCACAGAATCAAAACACCCTGGTTCCTCCCCCAAGTGGGGTGGATAAAATTTTGAGGGGGATATCTCATGAGTTAGGAGTCCCAGCCCCACATTATGCCCTCCACCCCTGGGTTCCAGTGCCAGGAACATACGTCTCCATCACTTCTGGCTGCAAAAACCAGCAGAGACTGAGTCAGTGGAAGAAATTGGTGGAGCATCAAGCAATACCTCTTAAAGATCCCACACATGGACTCACCGACTCAGATTCATTCCTGCTGAGCTCCAGCACCCAGGTAGCAACTTGAAAACCACAAGTGACATAAAGAGAGGAACTGAAGTGTCTGGCATCAAGGCAAGCAGAGACCATTGTCTCTTTTCTGAAGCTTCCCCCAGCCCAATTTACAAGCCCACCCATGCTGTTTTTCCATCTGAATGGCTGGTCTTGGCTCATGCTTCACAACTTCCTAAATCCTCTCCAACAAGCAACAGCTGGTCTCAGAGAGCCCCAGTTCTGCACAAGCAGCCAGCTTAAATTCACAGCTAGACTTTGTCTGGGAATCTCCAAGCCCAGCACAATTAGCAGACATCTCAGATTGCTTTATAGCTCAGGCAGGGTGGCCCTGGGCAAAACACAGGTGGGTGCTGATCTTGACCTGCACCACCTAGGAAACTCTGGGGCCAGTTCACCCAGCGGGCAGCAACAGACCACATTGGAGCACCCTGTGCCTGCACAGCTGAGCCTCCATGGAAGGTGGAGCTTGGTGGTAAGTGGTCACAGACAAGCCTTGCAGCTGATTGGCCTGGGTAAATCTCTCCCATTAATCTGCCAACTGTAACCAGGTCTCAACTACAAGAGGAGGGTGTACTCAGCCCACATTAAGGGCACACCTTGTGTACCCAGCTTGGATGATAGGGGTGGTGGTGCATTAAACCCTACAGGACACTTACTATATTAGGCCACATTATTAAGACATAGAGTCAAAGCAGCTCTACCTATCCATAGAAACAAATACAGGGGGGCTGCCAAAATGAGGAGAGTAAGAAACATGGTTCAAATGAATGAACAAATCAAAACTTTAGAAAAAGAGTTAAACAAAAAGGAGATAAGGAATCTATCAAATGCAGAGTTCAAAATACTGGCTATAAGGATGCTCGAGGAACTTAGTGAGGACCTCAACAGTATAAAAAAAGACCCAGTCAGAGTGAAGGATACACTAATTAAAGTAAAGAACAATTTACAGGGAAACAATAATAGAGTGGATGAAGCCAAAAATCAAATCAGTGATTTGGAACATAAGGGACCAAAGCATAACCAATCAGAACAGCAAGAAGAAAACAGAATCCAAAGCAATGAGAATAGTATAAGTGGCCTCTGGGGCAACTTCAAGAAGTCCAACATTTGCATCATGGGGTGCCAGAAGGAGAAATGAAAGAACAAGAAATTGGAAATCTATTTGAAAAATTAATGAAAGAAAACTTCCCTAATTTCATGAAGGAAATAGACATGCAAGTCCAGGAAATGTAGATTCTCAAACAAGGTGGATGCAAAGATGCCCACTCCAAGATACATCATAAATAAAATAACAGAAATTAAAATAGAGAATTTAAAAAGCAGCAAGAAAAAAAAAGTTAGTAGCTACAGGGGACTTCCCATAAGACTGAGCTGATTTTTCAGAAGAAACTTTGCGGGATAGAAGGGATTGGCAAGAAATATTCAAAATCATGAAAAACAGGGACCTACAGCCAAGGTTGCTGCACCCAGCAAAGCTATCGTTTAGAATAAAAGGGCAGATAAAGAGCTTCCCAGACAAGAAAAAACTAAAGGAGTTCATCACCACCAAATCATTATTATGAAATGTTAAAGGAACTTATTTAAGAAAAGAAGAACAAAACTCAGAATAATAAAATGGCAAAAATACATATCTGTCAACCATTGAATCTAAAAAATAAACTAAGCAAATAAGAAAAGAGACAGAATCATAGATACAGAGAGCATTTGGATGGTTGGCAGATGGGAGGAAGGTGTAGGGGAATATGTGAAGAGGTGAAGGGATTAAGAAGTACTAATAGGCAGTTGCTTAGTAACCATGGGGATGCAAAAAGTAAAGCATTGGAAATGGAGTAGCCCAAGAATTTACTTGCATGACCCAGGGATGTGAACAATGGTGTGGGGATTACCTGAGGGAGTCGGGGCTGCTGGGTGGAGGAAGAAAAGGAGGAACAATCAGGATAACATAATAGTATAACCAATAAAATCTAATAATAAATTTAAAAAGTGTAAAATGACCAAAAATGTTTATCACATAGTTTTGAACTTTTTTGATAAGTTCAATTTCTGTAGGTATAAAACATTCAATATTATTCAGAAATAAAATAATGGTTAACACTTTAAATATAACTTGAGATGTTATACTAGCAAAAGGGCATAAATATTTTGTTAGGTTGTCTCTCATATGTTATATGTTATCCATTTTATATAAATTGCTTTATCCTAGTTTATATTATTCAAATTCAATTTGATAAAAACATTTCTTTCTCTTGCTAAAGAAGTGGTAAGTAAGTGACTTATTGAAGGACTCTTTGAGGCTTGTTTTCCTCATTTGTAACATAATTTAAGGAATGCAAATTTCCAGGATTGTACACATTTTTTCAAGGCTATGCACGCACATATAAACAACAAGTATTTGGTACATTTCTATGTAGTTAGTATTTTTTTAATTATATTTTTATCTTTTTTTAAAGATTTATTTATTTATTTATTTTTAGAGAGGGAAGGGAGGGAGAAAGAGAGAGAGAGAAACATCAATGTGTGATTGCTGGGGGCTGCGGCCTGCAACCCAGGCATGTACCCTGGCTGGGAATCAAACCTGCAATACTTTGGTTCACAGCCCACGCTCAATCCACTGAGCTATGCCAGCCAGGGCTATGTAGTTAGTCTTAATTAAATAATTCAATTTTCACCAAAAACTATTATGTTAGTCCCAAAAGTACCCACATTTATAGATGAGGAACTGGGTTAGGAAGGAGAAATTCAGTGGTTAGTTCAAGATCACAGGTTCACTACTGTAATCTTGTACTTAATAGTCACTAGATAAATGTTCATTTGTTAATACCGACATCAGGAAAGCTACTTAGCTCTAACCTACACACCGATTTGGTATAAACTTCATAATTTCTCACCATAATCATATTTATTATACTACATGTCCATTTCAAAAAATAAAATTCAGAATTTTTAGCTAAATATTTGTTTTTCCTGAGGTGGCACAGACGACATGTATTATTTCAATTTATATTACCTCAGTGTAAGTATGAATCAGGTAATTATAAATCAAGATAATGATTCAGTCATTATTTTAACAAATATTCTAACCAATTGAACAATCACCAGTGATATGAACTAGAGTTTAGCCTTGATTGGAATATGCTATTGAATTATATTAAATTTAATCTAAGCTATAAATTGACTATAATTATCCTGTTCCCTTAAAAGCTAGCATAACTTCTCATTGTTACTTTCAGTCCCTTATTATTAAGGAAAAAGAGAAATGAGAAATTGTATTATTGATAATGTAGAGGTCTTGCAAAAGAAATAGGAAAAAAATAAAATTTATGTCTTGCTATTTGCATAAAGTTGTGATATGTTTAATAATTATTTTGCTTAAACTAGATGCATATTTGTGGAAATAATATATTACACAGGCAATTGAGATAGCAGTCTATTTTGTCATGCCATACTACTTTCTGAAACCAAGGTTATATTAATAGAGGAAAAAAAAACATTTAATAAGTAGATAACTGTTTCTGTCAGAGTTATGCAGCTTGCTCACTGTACCCACTTATTCATCTTCCTACATACATACTTAGGTTATACAAGATTTTCTTGCTTTCTATATAGCCATGTGATTGAGTTCTGGCTAATTACATGACATGTTAATAACATTTCCAAGCCAGTCACACACACACACAAAACAAATGCTCATATGTAACCCTACTTTTTTTTTTTGAGGTTAAGACCTCAAGGTCATAAGGAAAGACAGAGCCATAAGATGTAAGGAATATTTGTCTTTCAATGAATATTATATGAATAAAAATAGAAAAATAACCATAGCATTAAGCCAATAAGATCATCTCATTGATTATAGCCACATATTTCTACCTTGACTAAAGAAGTGTAAAGAAATCAAGCCTTCTTTGCCAAAATAAACATCTTCATCACTTGTTAAAATATCTATTAAATCTATGACAAAAAATTTCAATATACTTACCAAACATGTATTATTCTAATTTAACAAGGGCTATTTTGAAATGTTAAGTTTTACTAAAAATCTTTAATTCTAGAGATTTATTTTATTAAATAAACATACATATATCAAAGTGTTTTAAATTAAGTTGAAATTGCTGAAATCAAATTAAATCATCTTCTATGCAAAATGTTTCATCAGTTTTTAAGTATAAAATATAGTTTATCAGAAAAATATATATATAGTTTATCAGGAAGGAAATTACTGTTTTACAAAACAAATAAAATCTGTATTATGAGATTTGTACTGACTAAATAAAATAACTAAGGAAAATTAAAATCTCTAAATTTCTTCTATTTAATTCAATTATTCCGAATAAACTTATTTTGTCTAATAAAAGATAGTAACTCTCTCATTGAATTCACAAAATTCAGATTGGAAATAAGTATCATTTATGAATTGGCTGGCATGTTGGCGGGAAGAACAAGATAATTGTTTTAATATCATTCTATATTTACTCATTTATTTTCTTCCCTTAGTACAATAAAATTAAAATAATGTAGTATTTTTGATGTTTTAAGATGTTGTCTTTTTCCTTCCCTCAATTTAAAAGACAGAATATCTCTGTTTCAGCAAAATAATTTTAACAGATTTATTTATTATTTCTACTTATCTGACTTGATAATTTTCAACTTAGGCAATTATATCCTCCAGGCTAAATGAATCAATTTCATTTAAAAAAATAACATGGCAAACTTTATTCAAAAAAATTTTAAAAATATTTTAAATTCCCTGGCTGTCGTAGCTCAGTTGATTGAGCTCGGGCTGCAAACCACAGTGTCGCAGGTTCAATTCCCCACCAGGGTACATGCTTGTGTTGCAGGCCATGACCCCCAGCAACCGCACATTGATGTTTCTCTCTCTCTCTCTCTCTCCCTCCCTTCCCTCTCTAAAAATAAATAAATAAAATCTTAAAAATATATATATTTTAAATTCATCATAGCTATATCATGGAAGTCTAAAAGAAAGGTCTACATGCACCCTTATCTTCGTGGTCCACAAATTACGACTCATGTTGGGTTTTGCTCAATAATTTAAAATTTTACATGGTTTCTGTATTGTTGCTATTCACCTGACTACTCTTATGATTGATTCTAGAAACAGCAAACATTGTACGTAAAACAGGATTTGAGAGCCTCAGGGCACTTCCTGGAAATCAGTTGCAAAACTAATTTGCTATTGAAGCATGGTGAGTATTTAAACAGATACAAATAAATTAGCAAATGGCAATAAATCCTGCTGTGCTTTTACTGTGAGGCAGAGATCTATTTTAAAATAATAGTGGAACTTTTATACAATAATATATAAAACAGCATTTTTTATGTTTAATAAAACTGCATACTGCTAGGATCCCAATGATAATACTTCAGTTTAATGGTCAGGTACATGGCAAAATAGTGTGTATGTGCTTGTATGTGTGTTAAAAATCAGGGAATTAGGAGGTCAATTATTATTGGCCCCGACAACATATCAACACTGTCCAGAACCCTGGGAACACAATACTGAATGAAAAAAGAGTTCCTCTAAGATAAGATAGAGTTGAAATGAGTAATTTTCATTTTTATGATTTAAGTAAATAAGTATATAAAATGTTTAAAAATGAATATCAAGGCATTTATAACAAGACCCAAAGTGACCTTGGGGATGTCTATGAGAGTGAATTGTTCAATAGTATAAAGCAAAATTAAGTTTCAAATGTACAAAAGGGGATTATAGAGTCAAGAAAACTAAGAAAAGTCCATGGGAAAAAGGAATGGTAAACACAGTGAATCCAGAGTCAGGAGATGCGGCTGGAAAGAAAAGTAGGTACCAGGTTATACTAACTTTGATGTCTATTTCATGAATAACAGAATTTGTTTGAAGAGCAGTAGAATACATTTTTTTACTGTGAACAGAGTCAAAGATACTTGTTATATGCCCCATATAACAAGTCTGAAATGTATATAACAAATGTGAAAGTCTTCTACATCACATTTATATCTATCTTATTTCACTAACATTTTGATTGATGTATTCTTGATCCTTTCTTATATCTGTTGAGGGTGTGCTCTTTTCTGATCCTATTTGTGTTGGTTAGCAAAAACTGGTAATGCAGAGCCAGAAATTTCCTTAGTCCATTAATGCTGCTACAGCTATATATGTATTTACTTGGGTATGAATTCAGCTGAAAATTACAGTAACAGAAAGAGAAGTATAGAAACCTCCTAAGATACTTAGTGAAAACTACCACAAACTTTAGAATTCCAAACTGAAATGACTTCCCATCTAGAATTTTATATCTAACATTAGCTACTCATTTTTGCAAATAAAAGATTTTTTAATAAATTCAAGAGCACAGCAATTTTAGCTCTCAAGAACCATTTTTTTAAAGCTGTGTGAAAATATTCTTCACCAAATGAAAGCAAAAGAAAAGAAAGTTGTGGGATCTGTGGACAAAGAGTACAATGGTTCTAAAATGGTGAGGTACATGGGAGTTTTCACTAAGAAGAAATGTAGAACTAGTACATTATTTAGTGCTTTTAAAAAAGAATTTTATTTTTAGAGAGAGGGGAATGGAGGGAGAAAGAGAGGGAGAGAAACATCAATGTGTGGATGCCTCTTGCATGCCCCGTACTGAAGACCTGACCTACAACCCAGGCATGTGCCCTGACTGGGAATTGTACTGGCAACGTTTTGCTTCACAGCCCAGTACTCAACCCATTGAACCACACCAGCCAGGACTATTTAGTGTGTTTTATTTTCCCTACAACATAAGTATTCTAATTTTACAACTTAATGGAAATTTCCAGATTAACAAATGTTTATATGCAAGGAAAATCTAAAAAACAAGTAAATATTAATGCTGAGTAAATGAAAACATTGTGTAGCTTAGAATCAGGAAATATAATAAAAATGGCAGGAACTATGTGTATAATAATAATTATAACACTATTGTTTCAAATAAACTTTCGAGTATAAAGATATTGGAAGGATAGAAAAAGAGGACAACATCAGTGTTGTTTTATGTAAGTGATAATGTAAGATGCCTACACTTTCTTCTTTTACAAGGTTTAGGAACTAGCTAGCATTAAAAAGTTAAGAATCAAGCGATACATTAACACATTAAAAATACATTAAATTGATAAACATAAGTAACTATCATAAGAAAAACACATTAAAATTTGTTGGATCTGGTGATTCAAGAATTTAAATGTGTATGTGAAAGAAGCTTTATAGTATCTTTTGACTGTTTAAACAGGATGCACTTGATATTGATTTTCAAATTTAAATGAAAAAGAAAAGATTTAATATGTGTCAATTTTTCATGTTTAAAAGGTATAGGAAACTAGTATCCCCACCTATTTTTAAAATAAGAAATGAGAAAAAGTTGCATAACTATTAATATTTATAAGATGTATTAATATTTATTGAAAGAAATATCAAATGAGAAAAAAAGGAAAGATTTTCTAAGCTTTGAGTGTCTAATTTAATTGGTTCTATTTTTTAAAATTTTATCGCTGTTCAAGTGCAGTTGTCTGCCTTTTCCCTCCACCTCCCCCCGGGGCCCCAGCCAACCACACCTCCCTCCCCTGATTCCACCTTCCCTTGGTTTTGTCCATGTGTCCTTTATAGTTGTTCCTGAAAACAAAATTAAATCTATATAAATAAAAAAAAATAACTTAACTAGCAAAATAGAAATACTAATCAGTTCTATTTTTAAAAGGAAGTATTGATGGTTAAATTTGATTAAAATGAGAGTTGTTGGGTTGTTTCTCAAGATAGCAGAGAATCATGGCTTGATAATGTAATACATTTAACAAATATACATATGCATAGATATAATGTATTTCAATTCATTTTGAATATATAGTAATACAAATTAGCTACTAAAATTCCTATTGAAAATTTGTTTTTCTATTGCTTTGCACCAATTACCTTCACAACATTAGGTGAAAATTAGCTTGATTAGTTTGATGAAATGTTCTGATTGAGCCACCTCAGGTATAAGTCAAAATAGATTTAATTTAATTTCCATTTGTGATTTGATTAGAATCATTGCAGCTAAATTTATGCATATGGGCTTGAATTGACAATGATTTTTTATTACTTAAATTTCATTTTTGGAAAACCTAATCACTAAAAAGTATTAAGTAACGTTTAAAGAGCATCATTTATATACACTACTGATTTAACTCCTTGATTTATTTGAAGAATATTTTCTAGTGCCCTTTTCTGATGTTTACTGTTTTAACATTTTGCGAATCCATTGTTCTAAGAATTTGCAATTTTTTTATTTCACAATTTTAATGACTGGAGCTTCCAATGCAAATTATTAAAATATTTTTACTCCCAAGTAACTTAAAATAGAAAGTAATCACTAAGAGAAAATACTCATATAATCTAATGGGTTTTTGAGGAAAATATTTCCCTAAGCTGTAAGGTAACATGCATATGGATATCAACATGTTGATTAGAAGTTTCTGACAAAATTCTGTCTATATTAATTTTCTGTTGCTGCTACAACAATGACTACAAATATATGACTTACAACAACACAAATTTGTTTTCTCACAGTCCTGGAGTTTGGAGTCTAAAACCAATATTGCTGGGTGGAAATCAGCATGTCAGCATTGCCTTGCTCCTTTCAGAGGCTCTATGGGAGAATCCTTCCTTGCCTCTTCCGGCTTTCCTGGTGTGTCTGGGAATTCCTTGGTTTGTGACTACATCACTCTAATCGTCAAAATCAGTGTCTTCAAGTCTCTTCATGTTCCATCTTTATATTAACTTCTCTGTGTGTAGTCTTTCTCGGTTTCTCTCTTACATGGGTAAGTATAACATACTGTCCACCAGGATAATCCAGGTCAACCTCTCCATCTCAAAACCTTTAAATTAAAATAAAATATTAAAAAAAAAAAAGCTCCAGCTGGTGTAGCTCAGTGGATTGAGTGCAGGCCTGTGAATCAAATGGTTGCCGGTTCGATTCCAAGTCAGGGCACATGCCGGGGTTGCAGGCCAGGTCCTCAGTGGGGGGGCTCATGAAAGGCAACCACACACTGATGTTTCTCTCTCTCTCTCTCCTTGCCTTCTCCTCTCTCTAAAAATAAATAAATAAAATATTAAAATAAAACTTTAAATTAATCATATCTCTAAAGACCCCCTGTTGTGTCATATAAATTATTAATTACGGTTTCACAAATTTTATTAATTAGCTTCACAATTCAATACATTAATTTCTATCAGAATACCAAAATACATTTCATTTCACCAAAACAGTGCTAAGCTACAAAAGGCTTAGGAAAACAAAGGCCTTTGTCCAGTAGTGTTAGGAGTTCATACCATACTTCTAATTCATGAAGATTATCTATAAAATGATTTGTATGTTGCAACAATTATCAATAAACTATCAATTGAAGCATTTTCCAACTATAAGTCACATTACTAAGTTTTACTTAGATGAGCAAAAAACAAAGAACTGTAAAGTATAGTCCCTACACTTGTGTCCAACCTGCTGGGTGAAATATTAAAATGTGAATTAAAAAATCATTGAGAAGTGCAAAAGTTCAGATGATAAGTGCTTTTGGAATTTAAAAAGATTACTGATAGATGCATGAAGTATCTTTTTAAAGAAAGAATTCCAACTTGCCCTTGAAAGAATAGAAACAAAAGTGAGATTAATAGCATATTTTAGGTTCAGATACTGATGAAAACAAAGACAAATGAAAAAAAAGCATATAGTACATTCAGAAGAGAATTATGAGGATATAGGATAATGCATTTTCTATACTTTCCTTATCATTCCTGAATTACATTCCAAATCATTTAACAAATATTTGCATTTTTTACTTTGTAGTAGGCATGTTAAGGGGAAGAGGTATATCTAACTCTTTTTACCCAGTGTAATAACAAATGCATGGTTGAGCTAAATAAATTAGATAGCTCAAAAAACAGCCTGAGAAATTTCAATGATAAGAATTTACAAAACTAATGTCAAGTTAAATCATCAACACATTTTGAATTAGGGATCTTTAGACAATTTCTTGTGGCTGAAGTATAGAATGACAGTTGGGTATTGTCAAACATTAGGCTGAGGAGGTAAATGAAAGCCAGACAAGAATACTTCTTATGTATTAACTCAGGCACCTTGAGTATTGACTATCCTTGAACTCCTTATAGTGCTTTATGGGAATTTTTTATTTAAACTCTCAATGATTCTTGAGGTAGGTACAATTGAGTTTCATTTCATGGAAAGGAAGCTGAAAAAACAAAGCAGTAAAAGAGTGAAGTTCTTAATGTCTTAACTAGCAAATAGAATTGCTGAGATTTGGTCCCAGAAATTCTAGCATCAGAACCCACATAGCAAGCCGCCATGTCATACTGACGTCTCTTGGAAGGAAAGCCTACTAACTAGAAAAGCTTAGTAGGACTGACTGATCAGTGAGTCAGCTGAGAGTCTGCATGGCATTAGAAACTGGTGGACAAGATCTTTGGTGCATCACTATGGACGATTGTATCTCCTGGGTATTACAATACACTTTCGGTTGCATGAGTGTCTCTTACAACATGTTTGAATGCCATCAATTGCCCAAATGACTAATTTTTGCCCAATTATTAATCAACAATCAAAGTTAGATGAATGTTTTGTGGGCCCATATTTTTTATCAAGTGGTAGGGTAAAATTGTGTGTAAACTGATATTTAATTTAAATATACTCTCATGCTATCATAAAAATCAAATCAAATATTTTCTATCTATAAAACCAAAATATAAAGCCAATATAAAAGTGTAGGTTCAATGTGTGTTCTGGAAATCATATTATATATTCATAGATTATAACTCAATATAAAATAATGATTTTTGTAGAGGGCCTGAACTTCTTCCCAAACTTCTGGAGTATACACCATGAGAGATCAACATTAAATTAACACATAAGGTATCAATCCCGTATGCAAAAAAAACAAAAACAACAACGACAACAAAAACAACAATTGGCATGTCAGCATGTTGAGGAGAAAAAAGAAAACCCTTAACTTTGGAAACATCCTGATTCAAAAGGAAAAATACATTAATCTTAGTATAATTTTATTTCTATGGTAGTTAATTTAATTTAACTCAAATATTTTAAGTAAATTGGTTATGGTGTATCAAAATCAATGTTTTCAGTAAGAGAGTCCCCCTGTTCATAAATGCACACCTCAAGTATCTTACTAAAATATCAATAAAATATAATTCTAATAAAACTTAATAGTTCCAAGTGTAAAAGAGAAGAGTGTATCATGTGCCTGACTTTGATTTTGTTTAGTTAGTTAGTTTTTGAAGAGCAGCAGTAATACAAACAACAGGGCCATCGAAGAAGAGAAGGTCTTGGACAACCATCACTCCCAAATTTATATGTGGAACAGTAAAACACCACTCACTGGGGTGGCCGATGATTGGCAAGGATGATAAATCTATTAGAATGTCCCATTTAGGATCTACAACAGACAGCATCCAGATTTTCTTTAACTTCTGCATATCACATTAAAGTATCATAGTCAAACTTTAAATAAGATAGACCACAATATAATAGATTAATCCATCAAACATAGTGCTATTTCCCCTTTTTTAAGGTTTTATTTATTTATTTTTAAAGAGGGAAGGGAAGGAGATAGAGAGAAACATCAATGTGTGGTTACTGGGGGTCATGGCCTGCAACCCAGTCATGTACCCTGACTGGGAATTGAACCTGCGACACTTTGGTTCACAGCCCACACTCAATCCACTGAGCTATGCCAGCCAGGGCTCATAGTGCTATTTCAATGTGAAGGACTGGATGTCCAGATGTTTGTAAAAGCCCATAAACCTTGCCCTCAAGGATATTGGAAGCTGAGGGAGAGACCTTTTTAAAGTGTATTTTAGTACTATAGGTGAATAAAATAATAAGAACATGTATGAGATAGAACAGAGGTGAATAAACTGAGATATATTTAGAGCTACACAAATGTGTTTGCCTTTTACCAAGGAGATTATCAATTTGAGATATGAATACAGAAGTAATCACAGGATTATAGACAGTTAAAATCTGGTATACAGGGGGAAAAAAGCTAGGGAGAATATAGGGAAAATAGGCACTTATTAAGTGCTTTGGTAAGTGCTTAATAAGTATAATTTTTTTTAATATTACTTAGATATTAAGTAAGACTACAAAACCAAATAATTAATTCACTAAAACTTTAAAATTGATTCCATTCATTAATAGATTGGAACCTTTAACTACATATGAACTTCCAGGGGCAAAGCTGGTGGCACAGTCCTAAATAGGTCAAGTACCTAAAAACCATGACAGTGGGTGCTTGTGGAGTGAGGGGGTGACATTTGTAGCAAAATGTGTGCTGCACCTTGAGTCATAGGTTTTAGATTGGATTTTTTTAGCTTTGTCATCTTACTGATGATCTTCACAATGCCACTTAAACTTCCCTGAGCCTCTATAACTGTATTTGAAACCATATGTATTTTACTCAATCTAACAGTGAGAATTAAAGATCAATATTTATTGAAAGGATTTAGCAAAGAGCCTAGTACACAATGTGTTCTTGATAAAATTACACTGACTTGGATTGCAGGTAACCTCCACCGTGTTTTTAGATGTGGCCTTAACATTAAGTAGAAAGATACATTTTAAATTTTGATATACATTTTAAGTAACATGTATTCACTGTGCTATACATATTCATGTGCTAAAGTGTATAAAGAGTTTAATTTGTCATTACTTTTTTTATAGTGTGCTGCAACAAAAGTTAATTGAATTTTACAATGCAGTGCCCTGTATTATGATTAGGACATGCTTAATGCATATGATGTGAAAAAATATATAAGTATTGCACGTTTCTTTAAAGACATACTTATTAACTCATTGAGATTAGATGAAGGAAACTATTATAGTCACTCTTCTTGGGTTTTTGTTTTCTTCACAATTTTGTGAGAAATAGCAGAGACTGTCAGGTTAGGGAAAATAAAACAATTCATTTGTGTTTAGATGTGTTTCATGTTTTTCTGCTTTCACTGCAGAATGTTTCACTAAGTCTTGACAGATGCAGTTGCTAGCTTGTGGTTAATGTTGTCATAGATTTCTTTGTTAAGCAAATTTCCTCGTGTACAATGTCTTATCCTTCCCAGATCAATAGATACAATAACACTGTAAAATTAATTTATTTGTTATGCTGCAGATGAAAATTTCTGAAACCGAGATATTTGCCTGAAGTACTTTTAGCTTTTTCCCTTTATGTGAAATCACAGTATTTTTGTTTAACATCTTGAATTTTCGTTTATTACATCCTTCCTTGCTGTTTTCTTAGTTTAGGATAAATCAGACTTACTAGAATTTAGGTGACTAATGTTTCTTAAGTCAAGGTAAGTACAAGCTGCAGCGAGATGTGAATGTGTTTTAGATTGATTTTTGAATCAACTTTGAAATGTTGAAAACTTCCCTTTACAACATTATGGGACTTATAATTTATCCATTATATTTTCCTTAAGGTGTGTACGGATTATAGCAGAAAGTTCTCTTGTATATAATCAATATCCCTGGCATCAACTCCTTGATTTTTCCATGAAACAAAGACCTTTTCTTTATAAAAACATTAGTGGAATTATAGTATAAAAGAATTAGTCTATGCTTAGTCCAAGTGGAAAATAATGAATTAACCCTCTGAGAATTTCATGCACATTAAAATCTAGTTCCATATGAATGTAGAATGTTCCAATCCCACTACCTTAATCCCCAAGAAAAATTCCCAAAGAATGCACATTCTTTGCAAGACTTTTTTTTTACTTTTAACTCTTCTGTAACAGTGTATGACCTTTCTAGACAGTTTCACTGCTAATACAAATGTTCTCATATGTTGAATTAATTAAATTTAAATAATTAAATGTATTTAATTTACATTTAGTTTTATAACTTTTACTTTTTATCAAAGTAATTTATGCTTCAAAGTATAGACAATACATTTCTTTATATAGGATGTTATATATAATGCTATCGATCACATGAAATATTAATTTAGTTGCTTCATTATGATACGTATTCCCAATCTTGCATAAGAGCTATTGGAAAATAAGGTAAACTAATGATTCATTTTTTTAAGACTGGGAAAATAATGGTTGTTTTACTACAAAAACTTATTCAAGAATGGCTAAAAGTCAATTGGTTTTCCCAGAATTTCTAGTCTCCCTAAAAGATAAAAGTTTTTTTTATAATAGCACAAATGCATTTTCCTAAAAGACTAGTGGTATTAGTTATAGAGTACATAAATAATGTGAACACTGTTTGCATGTTTGTGTCTCTTTAAGATTTATATGTGGAGCCCCTGACCTCCAGTGTGATGGTATTAAGAGGCAAGGATGTGGGTAGGTACTTAGGTCCTGAGAGTGGAGCTGTCATAATGGGATTAGTGTCCTTATAAGAAGAGACACTAGAGAGCTTGCTTTCTCTCCCAATTCTCCTCCATGTGAGTATGTCTGGGAAGGCAGCCACCTGCGAGCCAGGAAACAGGTCCTCACCAAATACCAGGTCTGCCATCACATGGATTTTGAAATTCTAAGCCTCCAGACCTCTAAGAAATAAATATGTGTTGTTTAATCCACCCATTCTATATGATTTGTTATAGCAGCCTGAGTACAGTAAGATGCCACCAAAGAATCAAAACTGAGCATTTCTTAAGAGTTGCGGAGTGTGAGGCTATACAAAAAAGAAGGTTTGAAGTGTGGAAGAGAACTAAGAATCCTGAAACAACTTTACAAAAGAATATCAGCACCCCTGTGTTCATAGCAGCATTATTTACAATAGCCAAGATCTGGAAACAGCCTAAGTGCCCTTCACCAAATGAGTGGATAAAAAGGTTGTGGTACATTTTCACAGTGGGATATTATACAGTAGGGAAAAAGAAGGAGCTCTTTCCTTGTGGGATAGCAAGGATGGACCTGAAAACTATTATGCTAAGTGAAATAGGCCAGTCAGTGAATGACAAATACCACATGATCTCACTGTTACGTGGAATCTAAAGAATAAAACAATGAACGAAATAGAAACATAGGCATAGACACACAGAATGGACTGCAACTGTTGGAAGGGAGGGAGGCACTAGAAGAAGGAAGGTAAAGGGATTAGCAAAATAACATATATGCAGAACACATAGACATGGGCAGGGTGTGGGGATTGCCTGAGGGAGCTGGCGAGTAAAGGTGGGAAAAGGGAGGAAAGTGGGGACAATTTTAATAGCAGGAACAATAACGTAACATAAAAAGAAATGTGGAGAACATTCTTATTATATCCTTGATTATTGTGGGAAGCTTGTTGGCTCTCCTGTAATAGATAAAAAATCTGCTTTACATATTAGTCATAGATGAGTAGAACAGTTGTGTTTTATTTGCACCACAGAACTCACCAACAAGCCAGGAAAATACTGTCTATCAGGGGAGGTGAGCATTTCTGAGTTTTCCAAATCTCTGAAGGAGGAAAGTGACTGACAGCTGGAGATTACTGCCTGAGAATTTGTACAGAAGTAATGATTTGTATAACCAATTCCACGTTGGGATGTAGATTCACCTCAGTGCTCAGGAAAATAAAAGATTTGGAGCTACAGGAATTAATGAAAGAACATGTTGTCCATCAGGTGAAGAGAAAGTGGTTTCTCACAGGAATTACAACTTCACCTGGATATGGAGAAGTGAGAGTTTATCAGTGAGCTCTGACACAGAGAACCGTTACTGCCTCATAATTATGCCTCACAATTGGTCCTGTTGAGAGTGATGTATGAAACTTGGAGTTTTTCACCATCTACCTTGGTGATAACAGTGTAAGGTATATATACATGTCAAATCACTATGTTGTACACCTGAAACTAACATACTATTACATGGAAATTATTCTTTAATTTTTTTAAAGGTAGAAAAATAATCTTAATGGAATCAATGAAAATGTTTGACAGGCAAGACCAGGAAACTCATAAGTATATCTCTATTTTTTGTCTCTAGTTCCTTTACAACCCCCAAGTAGGTAATATACCCACATTGATCCAACAATATCTCAGTAAGACCTATGCATATCCTATGAAGAATTAAGGAGCTCCTTTGATGGAGTAAGCGACATTTTTCACTTTCTGGATTGCCTGTTTCTATCTGTTGTGATGTAGGCATGATAGAATTCATTACAAAATACAGTAACTCATCTGATAAATATCCAAAAGCCTGAGAGTACTTCTGGTTTTTTGTTTTATGTTTAATTTATTAGGCTGACACTGGTTAAAAAATTATCCAAGTTTCAGATGCACAATTCCACAACACATCACCTGTGCACTGTACTGTGTGTTCACCACCCAAATCAAGCCTTAGTCTACCACCATTATCACCCTAAGACCTTCCTCTACCTGCCCCACACTGCTGGAGGAGGAGTATTTCTTAATTTAACAAAATTTAAGATTATTCTCAGCATGGCCCTCAAACTGTGGAATTAAACAGAACTTTATTGGAATGGCAGGGAGTGTTTGCTTGAGAAAGAAAGCACAGATTGCCTAGTCCATATTTTCAAAGAAAAACATTGGCCCTGTTTATCCTGAGATATACGAAATAAACATGGCACTCTATTCTGTGTGGCAACAACAAAGCAGTTTGTCACAGTCTCCCTAAAACTGACTGAAACTTTTCATTTGGCCCATTATTTGGCTGCTGCTGTCACTCACATATGTAGGGAAACAAATACTCTGATACCCAAATAACAGGAATTGAGATTGATGTTCAGTTGGTATGAAACTAGGAGCCCTTAAGGTAGCAGTGGGTAAGGACACTCATGTTTGATGATGGATATTAGAATGGCTCCTAGATTAGAAACTGCTGAAGGAAGGTAGTGGAACTACCAGGTGGGGAGCACACCAAGGCAGTATCTGAACTCACTAAAGAACTAGAGTAGAGGGCGATCCCTCAAACCAGAGTATTGAAAGTGATGAACCTGATCAGGAGAGTTTTTTTGTTTTTTCATTACTGAGGAGTTCTTATTATTGTTATCATAGTCATCACCATCATCATCATCTTATCTGAGGAAAAACTTATATAGACTGATAAGATGAATTTTGATAAAGAAATAAAAAGAAATGTGAATAACTGTCTTTTGACATTAACTGGCATGCATGTGTGCTTTATGAAATAATTCAAAGATATTCCCAGTGATGGATTATACCTCCTCATTCTTTTATATTTAAGGGTTTAGAGAGCAAAAATGTGACAAATAAGCACATAAATATAAAATTCTATTTTCAATACATTTTTTAATGCTAATGCTGATAAATGCAATGACCATAAAGTTTGAGAATCTCATTACAAACATGGTTTGAATGCTTAACTGCTTAATACAGTGGGTGGGCATGCTGGGTCTATTGTTAAGTGTTTAAAGGTATTTAAATAAATTGTGTATTTGGATTCTGGAGTTTTACTTTGTAACCTTGGCAAATGTTTTCTGTAATGAATTTCAATACTCTTACATTTCCCTACTGCTTTAATTGAGTTGTCCAGGGAGGTCATAATCTGTTTATAAATAGGGAGCCTTTTGTGCTGTTCAGAATCACCAGTGCATGCGGCAAAGCAAAAATGAAAACACAATTTCATTTGTCAAATGTGATCTTTTAATAACCCGTAAGTATTGAAAGAGAAATTTAATCTTATTCTAAAACAAATGAATAACTACAATTAATTTTCCATTGTTTTAATTTGGCTTTTAGATATTTGGCTTTTAAATATAGCTTCTGTAAAGCTATATTTAAAATTTGACTTCTGAAAGAGTTTTCAAATATAATTCACATGTTAAAAATTTTGGAACCCATGGTACAGGGGTAGCTCTGTACTTTTCATTAATTCATTCCAGAACTCTTGAGGAGTGCCGAAACCAACAAGTACCAAAGGATGAAGCATTTTCTCTCATGGGGCAGGTGTTGTTGTGACTCATACAAGTTCTAGCAAGTGCCATGAGTCCCCAGAAAGTACTGAGGACTAAAACATTTATTATTGTCGAAATGTGACTAGTATAGGATTTGATGAGTTCTGAAGTTAATGTGTACTGACATATGACCATATTTTGAAAAACTGTAGCTTTAGCCAAATGGAAAATCCCTGATATTGTAAGCTTATGTATGTGATATATATATATGAAAGGTTGGGCACAAGCAGTTTACAGTTATGAGTATGCAAAACACAGAATTTATTCCCATATTATTTATCAATTATTGTATTATTTTCCATATGAGCCATGTAAACCTACTTTTGCCCCACCCTATATGTATGTGTACATATATATAAGTCATGCATATATATATATAGCTTATCTTTCACTACACTCATGGGCTTTTTAAAACTGGAAGCTTATTTTTTATAAAGATTACGAATATTTCTTTTCATGTTGTGGACCTCAAGTTACCTGCAAATGGCCATTGTTGCCCCATATCATTTCTTTAAATGAACTTACTGAGGTCATCAACATCTCATTTCATTATTGCATTTGATACTTGTAATATACTTCTAGAATGGTTGCAAACCACTTTCCGTTTAAACTGCTTACTTCACTTTCTTGAGGTGTCTCCATCTCTGGGCCTCATCCCCATCTCATTTCAGCTGCTGAAACTTCCTTTCATATACTCTGCCTTGTCTCCCTAGCTTTAGATTGATATCAGAGGTTGAGATTTTTCCTGTTGTTGGAATTTCTTGTTTGATCTGATATGTAACTATTCCTATTTCTAAAAGCACCTTCAAATTTAACTTTAAAACACCTCATCTGGTCCCTCATTTGCCAAGTTATCTATGTGTGTCTCTCTCCTTTCCTCCATTCATCTCATAGGAATGGGACACTTACAAATCCATAGTGATGAGACACTCATATAGTATTCATTTTTGTAATATTGCAAAAATCCTTAGGGCACATGGTTACCATCAGGTCAGTTCTAGTTTTTATGCTAGAAATTACATTTAAGTAGCTTGTCGAGTAAATATGGCTATTAGGAACTGGACTTGATGTCTAGAAATCAAAACAGTTTTCTCTCTATTTAATCTACTTTTCACTAGATTGGACACTTATTCCAAAAGCATGTTTCTATCATCTTTGAAAATAACCAAAAACTCTCAGTGCATTTAAAATAGGAGAAAAGAAGAAATATTTAAAGAGCAAACCAACTAAAAAATAGTTCTCACTTCTTTTTTTTTTTTTTTAAGATTTTATTTATTTATTTTTAGGGAGGGAAGGAAGGGGGGGGAGAGAGAGAGAGAGAGAGAGAGAGAGAGAGAGAGAGAGATACATCAATGTGCGGTTGCTGGGGGTTATGGCCTGCAACCCAGGAATGTACCCTGGCTGGGAATCGAACCTGGGACACTTTGGTTCCCAGCCCGCGCTCAATCCACTGAGCTACGCCAGCTAGGGCTTCACTTCTTTTTTTTGAAATAACTACAATTTGAGTTTTTTTCTATATAATGTTATAATAACAGAGCTATATATTATGAAATTTATTTTTTGTCTATTCTACAAATATAATGATTCTGACATAAGTTTTTGGACAAATGATTCTTAATTGTGATCTTTGTAAATTAATTTGACTGCATGACCCAGAAATACAATATTTCAATACACCTTTAACAAAATCAATAAATGGCTACCCTGAGAATAATATATCAAAGCTATTGCATATTTAACTGTATATGAAAAATCTTCACAGGCATTCGATCTGTTACATTATGATAGAATGCTCCATAAATGCATAGTAAATTAGATACGTCTATTTTATCTTGGTGTGACATTAATGCTTAACCTTATTCCTGTACACGATAGGAACATATATTTTTAAGATTCAGAATGTTACTTTTAAGACAATAAGTTATATATTTTAACTTATTATTTATTCATTTTACTATATATTTTTAGTATATGTTTTCATTACTAAACTATATTTCTACTCCCATTAACTGTAGTTTATCATTTCAGAAGGGAATGAGATTTTTTAAATACATTGATATTAATTTTGAGTTGATATTTTAGCCCAACTCAATGCTAAAAAATAAAGCTGGATTTATTTTAGCAAATGGAAATATTTGAGAGATTTCCATTTTCCCATCTCCTGTCCCACCATGAAAAAAACCCAACTGTCTCTTCAGCAAGGCCAAAACAAAAGCCAGTGCCCAGGGCTTTTGCTCCATATTAAAGCTTGGTCCTTTTAAAGCATACATAAGTCTACCACACTCCCTGGTAGTTGCTATACCCACAAGCTCCTGGGCAAGAAAGAATGCATGAATGCATGGGACAAGTACGGGTCAGAAGCAAAGGAGAAAGGGATAGTTTCTTTGTGTACCTGGGAGTCCATTAGCTTGGGTTCAACAGAGCAGGTGGTTCTTCAAAATGACCAATCAACTTCCCAAGGTTTCATGGGTTTTTAAGGGGTCCACTCGCTAGTTAGACTGGCAGGCCTCTGTGGTCAAGCATCTCCCTCTGCACGCCCACTCCCCAGCTTGGTAGAACAATGCTGTCATCCCCTGGAGTGGGACCCTTAGCTTCCTGGTGAAGCAAACAGGTTTATGATCCCCAGTTTATTAAACTTATTGTCTAAGTCCCTTCACTCTCATTTTCTTATTAATACTTAGCTAACTACTTATGGTAACTGTTTCAGGGTTAATCTTTTACTGCTGCATAACCTAGCATGTCTACTAATACAGAAGCACTCATTTTTTACAGTTTTGTTCTTGTAGATTAAATGACTTCCTTTATTTGTAGGGGAGGAAAGAATGTTTTTTCTCTACCCATCTTAGGTTCATTGGCTGAGGCCTTTAATTAAAACTGACAAAAGACAAACTAACAACAACAACAACGACGACAAAACACATGTTTATCATGTGTATTCTGGATATCCATCCATGCGAACACCTAGTGATGAATAACTGAAGGAGTGTTACAGAACACAAGGGGGTGCAAAGGCAATATACTACTCCCTGAAAGGAACCCCCACCCTCAGGTTTGTTATGTCCGCCACCAAAGGAAAGATATCTCTCAATGCCCGAGATTCATGAAAAGGAAAGGAATTTATTATTCATTTGAAATAACACAAACTAAAGTTCCTCACAAATGTACACAGTCCTCCCAGCACCCTCAACATGGCAAAAGGGAGCACTTCCAAAGCCTCATGGTTCTGACTCTCACCCAAGCCTCATGGTCCCAACCAAGACACCAAAGCCATGTGGTCCTAAACAGATGCGTGGTCCCAAAAGAGAGACTTGTGGTCCCAAAAGAGAGACTCATGGTCCCAAAAGAGAGACCTGGTCCCCAAAAGAGACACCCATGGCTGCCTCGCTGGGTTTAAATCCCAGCACCAATCTTCTTCTGCAGCCCCATTTCCAGCTCCACCCACAACTGGCTACAGCTGCCAGCATTCTGGGCAGGTGTGTCCTGTGGTGTGGAGACAATTATCTCCAAGCTCTTCTGGACCCTATTACAGATCCCTGTTTGGGGCTCCCCTCTTGGCTGCAACTGTTACAGAAGGTGGTTAGAACTTAGAATTATTTAGCATCTCAACAAAAGAACAATAGTTTTTGAAAAGTGCCAAGACAAAATGTCTAGAAGAACAAATTGTGGTGAGGCAAATAGATGAAAACTACTTAGTAAAATTTGTTAGAGAGATGCCTCCGGTGGTGTTTCTAAGAGTCTTGACTTGTCTCTAGTGACTAAGAATCCTCTTGGTCTTCCTGGTAGAGAAGCAGGGAAGGGAAGCAGAAAGTTTTTCCGTTTTGTTTTGTTTTGTTTTTGTGAATTGCCTTCAAGTCGAACTAATCTGTATGCCAAAGGGTCGTATTTTGGTGTGCGTGTTCTGCTAGCCTTTATATTTTTAAATATCTCTCTTTATACTAGGGATTATTAGATATTATATGGCTCTAGCCGTCAGTTTCTATTCTACAATATTTTTCTCTGTCTGAATGATGTAAAACTTATTGAGTAACTAATTAGTCACTATATAGTATGCTTAAAAGCATAATAACAAAATATTTTGTGAACGCAAGTGGTAAGCTGCTTAACTATTTCTAATAAGGTCAGTAGTTGCTCTCCAGAGTGAATATCATTAGGGCTTAGTCTTAGATATAAAAGGAATTTTCCAGGAATACAACAAGGCTTAGTTCATGCAGGGCAAGAAACAAAAATCCTGAAAACATAAGGATCTAAAAAAAGATGATAAGGCTCTGAATATATTTATTGACAAAATTAAGGGAACAGAGACAACTATATTGTTGGTAATCAGTGTGCAGCAATAATTAAGTTTGTTTTGGAATTACAATGACTTTTTAGATACTGAAGAGTCTGACTCCTATTTAAAAACTTGTATGTGACTTTCAAGGCTTGACCATAGGCCATTTCAAAGGCTTTGCCTGGTGAACATCAAGGAGGAAACCTGCCTTACTTACCATGTCAGTTTTGGCACCCAGTTTAGGCATTGCAGCCTCCAATGGAAGTGACACTCAGGGACTCAGGCCACCCTGGTTGGCCACGCTCTTGCACATATCTACGTTCCAGGACCTGGTGCCTTTTTTTTCCCAAAGTCTTTATTTGACGCCTTGCATGGAGATCCTTTTCAGGCACCTGCCTCTGCCCGTGCCTCATTAAAGGGGAAGGAGGAGAGAATCTTGAAAATGCTTTTCCCCACTCTAACTCAGCAGACAGTGCTTTTCCATGCTTACCCTCTGCTCCTTCTTGTCTCTCTCTTAATCCTAGCATCAAAAAAAAAAATAAATAAATAAAAATCTGCCAGACCCTCTTTGTTTAGTTACCTCAACAGTGGCATGGCTCCTGACCTCCTGCATCGGTGCTGGCTTGGAACAGAGAGAGCTGTCACTTTGTCTGGTTTAGACTCTTGCTTATACTATAGCAGCAACATACTAAAGGCTGAACTCTGTCGTTTTTAGCTTATTGCTTCAATTAGCTACTGCAGCCCTTGACAGTCTTGCTCTCTTGTTCCCAGCTCAGCCGAGCTCCTGACAGATATAGCCTTTTTAGTACAGATTGTTATAATCCCAGGTCGCAAACAGCAGGCAAGATGGAATACATTTTGCCTTCAGAAGTCTATACTATACCATTAATGCTGTGCCTCTTTCTTCAAAGCAGCTAGCTGTTCAATTTGGAAATCATACCCATTATTCAGCAAATGATGAAGCCTAAAAAAATATCATTATGTGGTGGTATGTGGACATTTTGCAAATTTATCTTTCATTTCCTGGCAAGCATGTTTCTTTCCTAAACATCTAGGGTGTTTCTAGTTTGTGCTTACCCATTCTTAACTGAATTATGTCCTCTATATAGTGGACAAAAATGTCGTTCTTTGGGACATTGAGTTTATCAAGGTCACTATTGGCAAAATTATGACAGAATAGAGAGAATATATAGCCACTAGGTAAAACAGGGAAAGCTGTTAAACTTGCCAGTTCAATGCAATTTGCTTTTCATGTTCTTTGACCATTAGTGTAGACCAGTGATTTTTCAACTGGTGTGCCGCAAGCATTTTTAAAACATGTAACACCTGAGTACTTAGTCAGGGGCAGTGACCCCTTTTCCTTAGACTGTCAGATAAAATAAAGATAACAGCCAACCCAACTATAGGGAACATTGGTGTGAATGAATCAAAACTATATCTTTTTTCAGATCAGCAAAAAATATATTTTTGGTGTGTCTCAGAATTTTAGCAGTTAGTTATGTGTATCATGAAATGAAAAGGTTGAAAACCACCAGTATAGACTGAAGATAACTTACCACATTGACAGTTTATATGCCAGTTGAAAAAGTCTATGTGGATTTAGTCCAGTAAATAGGCCACAGTATAAAGCTCCTACAATTGGGTTCATCTTATGTTTAAGTTTATACAAAGTCCACTGGTATTTTTTAGGACACATCCATATTCTGCACCAGCTTAATGCACAAGCTGAATAAAGTTTTATTAGAAATTCTCCATCTTGCCTCTCTCAGGAACCATTATTATTGGTTTACTGCTTCTATAGGAAATGAACTTCCAGGAGCTTTCTCATAGCTATTTAGGTCATTATCATTTTCATCCTAAGGAGCAGTGACAGAATTGAAATCATCTGCCAAATGGGGAAAACACGCACACAGGCGCCCAGATGAATTAACATGATGGCTTCAGGTACGCATCATGAACCACATGACAGAAGCAGGACTTTTATCAAAACTCCCTTTTCCACCAAATTTAAGGATCTGCTTTGATGGGTGGATTACACTTCCATTCTCTGATGAGGGATTAGCATTAGCTAATAACGTCCTGAATTCATGTACGTGATAGTGGCCTTAGAAATGCCGGTCCATTTCAGAATCTGTGTATATACTTCATGCCTTCTCTCAGGTTTAAACACCTTATTCTTCACTTGGGGATAATTACATTGCCACAAAACAGAACAAATCCCCCAATTTTGCAATAATGATTTTTATTTTAAATCTACTAATCATATCCTCTTACATTGGTCCTAAGTATTTCAAGCATATGATAGCTTGAATGTGTTCTATGTGTAAATAAATTTTAATTGCCTCCTTTTTGCCCAACTAATTATTGCATCCAATCACTAGATTTTTTTACATTGATTGAAGATATATTTAACTGCATTATATGTGATGTAGCCAGGTAAATTTTAACTTAGCTCTTAAATGTAAATAGAGAGCTTCGTTTTTTTTCCTGAGAAACTTGATAAAGGTGACAAACTCTTCAGTTACTTGTAAACCATATAAATTTCTTATGAAGATAAATTAACATATTATATATTTAATAATTTACTTTAAGGCTTATCCTCTCACATAGTATAAATACATTTGGAAGGAAAATTAATTGTCCGTGAAGAGAGATACCAAAGGCCAAATTTGATAACTGTTTAACTGTGCTTGCAGCTCTTTTAAAAACTAAAACCCAGGCTAAAATTTTCAATTAGCTCCATTTATAAAATGACCTTACACGTTTTTTGTAATTTTATTTATACAGTGATGTGATCAAAGCTTAATTTCATATTCCTATGGCATCACATACTCCTTTTTGTTAGAATCAGACAAGTGTTATAATCTTTCACAGAAGAGCAGTCACATTTCCAGGAAAATGGAAAGTATATTACTTAAAAAAATATGTGAATCTACTTTTAGCTTACTCTATATAGTTATACTTTAACTTCTTAAAGTGTTAGTAATGTTTACATTCTAGTTTATAGTCAACTGAACTATTATTCTTAAATGGCATGTTATATTTTTAGAGAACATTAATAACTGGATCTAATTCTTATGCTATTTTTGGGCTCTGTAATATTGTAAGATTTGTATAGTCATCATTGAAACATGGTAATGAAGCTTTTTCCTTTAACATCTTTAGCTTTGTTTTAATATTTTATTACAGACATCACCATCAATTGCTTCTCTGTATATTGCTACAAATAATCTTGGATAATATTTATATCCTGTACATATTGATATTAATATGAGCCCTGGCCTATGACATTAAATACACTTTCTAGTTTTCTTAAATGATCAACTTCATACTGGGCTATTCTCCAAAACCATATTGACCTGGTCCCATAATTCTTTAGAGTACTCATAGTTTTCCAGGAAAGAACTCCCTGAATAAAAGTATAATGCACTTTGATGAAAAGCATTTATTCTTGCAGAAAAGGTATTAATACACTCAACACACTTGAGCACCCTTTGCTCTATGTCGCTACACTTTTGATGCACATCTTAAAGCAAGAATTGTCATATAACAGTTGAGAGGAATAAGCTCTAAATAACAGGCGAGAGTTTTACAAGCTTTTGAGTTGCAGACATAAGTATCTTCCTCTGTTAATACTTTCTTAGATTTCAAGATCTTCCTTGGGAAAGCATTGCCCCTTTATTGACTTTGTTTCCTGAACTTTGGTCAGACCTTCTTAATTTCTCTAGATCAATAGGCTAACGTTGCACACTTGAATTCTCAAGTTACCTGAGAGTAACTTCCACTCCTTCAACAGTACATGCAAACTTTACATTCTACTGCTGAAATAAGTATGTTTTTAGAATAAATTTACAACTTCTGCTATGAATATTATCATAATCAGTGAAGTCGCAAACAAGAATGGAATTAGCTAAAGCTGTGAGAAATTAAAGACTGTGTACACAAACTTTTATTCTGAAATATTGGGAATCATTTTTAAAGTGTATGTATTGACTTGTTTTTTATATACTGAGTTACATTTTCTAAACTGGGCACAGTATGAAATGGGATCCCAGGGAATATTTAAAAATGTGGATATTAAACAATCACAGAAAAACTTAGATACACAAAGAAAATATAGTGTAAACAAGGCCAGAGACATTTTTCTCAGTGTATAGACAAATTCCTAGAAAAAGTAAATTTGGCTTAGAATGAAAGCAATGTTTAAACTAGAGTGATCTTTTCAAAAACTGTTGGAAAACACATTATCATGTAACTTACAATAGAATTATAAACTGAGAGGCTACTTTTTTTTATTTATTTCACTTGTAGTTTGTAATTTGTTGCTACTAATCAAGATAAATGCATGTCCATATTTTCTAAATCATCAGAGTTGCATCCAGCAGTATTCTGACAAATGTATTCATTTTATGTATATAAAAATACCAATTTCATGCTACCAGTTTGGCAACTCTGCAGTTATGGAAAGATACTCCAAATTGGTTCTCTTGAGATGAGAGGCATCAGCCACAGCTTTGATGTAAATGCATTAGAACACTACTATTTTGATGGCTAAACTGGTAACAAAAAGATTTGCATTTACTTTTCTCTTTTGTTTACATTTTCTAAACTCCATTTGAATGAACCTTTCTTGTGTAGCCATTTCTGTGTATATGTTCATTCCCTCTGATATAACTTTATTCCATGTGTACATAACAGTCTCTTCTACTGGGAAATAATACTACTGTGAAACAACCACAGTGCAGGAATGAAAAATGCCTTTCCAGTAACATTAATAAATTAAATGAACCAATTCATAATTTGCACTCATTCACCTTGTTAGCAATGCATTTATGTTTTCTAATACTGATACACTTTTTTTTAATGATCAATCAGAGCTAAACAGCAAAGAAGGATTAATTCTCTTTATTTTTTATTCCCATTACATTCTCTTCATTTGTATAAACACACAATGAGCACAGTTGCTTTCTGTTCCTTACTTTTCTACTCTCTACCATTCTCATTGCCATGAGTTATAGTGAGACCTACATGTGTTAATATAGCAAACTATTTAGAAAAATGCCTAGATGTAATTAGTACTCTGCATGTCTTTACTGTTATTAAAATACTAGATTCTAATCATTGTGCATAGTAATGGAGCTAAAATAAGACAATGATGGTGATGATGATACAAATGTATTGGGCACTTAGAGCATTACTTATGTATAAGTAATGCTCTAACCACAATGCAAGCATTAACTTATTTTTTTCCTTCTGAAACCTGTATGGCACGGGTTACATTCTTATGCCTTCTATACAAGTGAAAACACTGAGATGCACAGAAGTTATTAAGTGAGTTTCCTGAGATCTTGGAAGTGGCAAATGCCAAGTAAGAACTTGAAAAGAGAAAGTCTAGCTACTGAAATCTTGCCCTAATCACTTTACTGCATGTCTTTGTAGAATGTTGAATAGAGGTCAAGTGATTCAGTGAGGTGGAAATTTTGAAATGGATTCCTTATATAACACAATTGCTAACCAGGTTCAAGTAGAAGGACCAAGTCTATTCTCTTTATGAAATTAAAAATGCATTAGAGGAGGATGTGCCAACATTATTGGAAATCTTGGTCGGATGGAGTAGCTCTGAATAATTTGTTTTAAGTAGCCCAATGAAATTATGTTACAGTTGCCCACTGTTGTAACTTACTTTCTTACACTCTTTTCTGTATATGCATTCTTTTTTCTCTTTGTACTTTTCTCTGGTTATTTTCTGCTGACACAACATTCAGTATAATAAAATTCTTGTTTGATATGACCTTTCTCCCTTTAGATATTTCTTAAATTATTTTATTACATTTTACAGTCCTAGAATTTTCATTTGATTTTTTTCTATTGATTTTTGTCCTTGGGTGAAATTTTCCAATTTTTCAAGATGTTTAATAATTTACTTGTTTCTTTTTAAGTCTATTTTTTTATAACTTCAATGTCTTGAGTATGTTTGAGTATGCTTCCGTCGTCCGTTTCATGTCTTTTGTACTCTCATGGCATGCATAGTAAATTCTAAAAATTTTGAATGAATGTAAGATATTCTGCATGAAAAAATATATATGTACACATATAACACTTGAGTTGAAGCATTCTCCCTATACTATCTTTGGTCAAGCAACAAAGGAGTGGGTCACCTTATCTTAATGCCTCCTTTCTGGAGTATAATCTTTGTAGTTTGGTTCATTTGCATTTAAATATTTCCCCGTGGGCCCCAACTTAGTTTTGATTTGTTTTGTTCTGTTTTGTTGTGTGTACACGTGTTTTATTTTTCTATTTATTTATTTACTTGTTTGTTTATATTGAAGACCAACTTTATTTCAGATTTATGAATTCTAATTTTGTTTCCTTAGCCACATATAACTGCTGAAAACTTTGTCTTGGTCTTTTTTTATTTTCACTTTTTACTTGGCTATTTACTTCATATCCTTCAGGTGATCCATGGGAAACCCCAGTACCTGACTCACTTGTCTGCTTCTATTTCCATGCAAGCTTTTCAACATTATATTCTAGAATAGTAAACAGCCGGGGGTGCCACTTTTAATTTGCATGTGATTGTGGTCACCCCTGTGGTCAACTTGTAGAGTAGCTTCTCTCTCCTCCATAATTTGTAAGAGAAGAGTAGGCATATTATCCAATAGAAAAAACAGCATGCATAACAATGGGATCAGGTCAATGAGTTATCCATCCAAGTTGGATCTTAATTTAAAATACTGTGTAAATACATTGCTAGGATCCATTCCAGTCCCCCAAAAGGTTCTACTGCCAGGAAGGAGTCATAAAAATTATGGATTTATTAACTTAACAATGCATCCAGCTGTTATTAGCATAAATATTTAAATAAATATCCCAATGCTCTATAAATAGTGATAGGTTGCACATGATGCTATAGGGAAAGAGTTTTGATGCAAATGAAGACCTTTCTAGGAGAGATAAATCAAGATTTTCTATTAGAAATAATATTTTACTTTACATGTTAAAAATAATCAACATACAGAATTGAAGAGGTTGAAAGGGAGGGTTTGAGTCAGAGGTGGTAGCAGCCTGAGAAGGTATGAAGTGGTATGATCTGTTGCTCTATACTACTGGAGACTAGAGTATGACTGGGAAAATCAAATGAAGTGATAAACAATAAAGAGGGATAGTCAGATGGATGAGAAGACCATTACAAGCTTTGTGAAATGGTAAAAATAGAGTGTACTGTGTTATTCTTAATCATAATAACTGGAATAGTAATAATAGTTATTTTTACCATAACTAAAAGTTTTAAGCAAAAGTAAAACAAGTAAATTTATTGATTAATAAAAAATTAAGATTAAATGTTAGAAGATATGAGTATCACTGTTGGTTCTTTTGTTTTTAGCCATTTAGAATAAAGCAAATTCAATATCTTTGAGATTTTGTTTCTTATTTATTAAACTGATATGAACAGATATGATCTTAGCCAAAAAAGTCCAAGAAGAGATGTTTCTTATTTACTATACTGTTATTTTACTTTCCCTATATAGCTCATTATATATTCAATAGTGATTTATTATAGAATAAAAATATATTAAAATATTTCTAAATAAGTACAAAAATGCAAGGCATTGGAGAAATGTGTTGGACTGACAGCATGATCTTTAGTTCCTTTTGTATTAGGGGATATATTTTCACTAAAAGACTGAGTTTACGGTCAATATTACTACATGAGATTAAATGTAGAGGAGCTCAATTCAAAAATCACATATACTTGCAAATATGCACACAGCAATCAGAAATCAAAGGATATTTGCATATTCAGCAAAGGTAAAGTGCAAATTCATTTAAAATGCCCTGTCAGTGCTCAGATGAGATAATCCCACATGCACATTGCATGGAAGGTCATTGGAAAGCGTAGCTCCAACTGCGTTAGTAAAATGGCAATGAAACCAGTCAATATCGCCAGACAAATGAGAATTTGAAGTGTTTAAACTTTTACTGGAGCACGTCCAGATGTGATGAGCCTACACCCAATAGCTTTTGTTCTGATTTCATTTCAGTGACCCTTGGGAATACATTTCCTTCACAACAGCACTTAACATATCCATGGCTCAATGTTAATTTATACTTGGTTCCGGTTCTTTGTGGGGTCCCTCAATATATAACTCAGATCTGACTCTCTCATCTGTTACCTGTATCTCCTGCTTGTATCATTATTATTTTGTCCTTAAATTTGCCTTAGAATGAAAATCATGTTTTAACTATAACCTTATTTTCATAAACTTGTTTCTAGTTTACAATTTCTTACATTTACCATTTTGAAAGCTGGTGGGAAGGTGGTAAAGGGGGTCAAATATATGGCGACAGAAGGAAGATTTGACTCTGGGTGGTGGGCATTCCATGCAACATACAAATGATGTACCATAGAATTGTACACTTGAAACCTATATAATCTTATTAACCAAAGTCACCCCAATAAATTTAATTACAACAAGAATTTTAGATTTGCATAATCTACCTGAAATGATAATTAGCAAAGTTTATTCTTTGATCTCAAATACAGAAATAATTTATGGTACATCTATCAGCTGTAATATATTTTAGCCAAAAAATCTTATCCTCTAAAAATAATTGATTGATATTGGGAAATTATCACCACATAATTTTTTTAAGAATATACATATGCTGTATTAAGAATAGCATGATCATAAATAGATTAGAAACTTGTGTTTTTCTATGTAGCCATACCTCCCTTCAGCCATCCGTTTGTCCTCCCTCTGTCTGTTATCCAGATAGAATTAACAGCAGACTCTCTTTCCAAATGATCATGTTGTGTTCCTTTTGTTTCATTTTTTCTCGAAGAGCTATACATTTTTCATGCCAATTTTTAAAAGTGTTCCTTTATTGGGATAAAAATAACCTTAGATCTACCCTCTTAACACATTTTTAAGTGTACCTTACACTATTGTTAGCTGTATATAGGTACAATGTTGAAGAGCAGATTTTAGAATGTATTCATCTTGCATGATCGAAAGTTTGTGTTTGTTAGTTGGCCATTTCCTCTTCCCCCAACTCCTGGTGGACACCATTCCATTCTCTCAATCTACAAGTTGGACTATTTTAGATACCTCATGTAAGTTTTTGTCTTTCTGCAACTGGCTTATTTTCTTCAGTAAAATACCTTCAAGGTTAATCCATGCTGTCACATACTGCAACATTTTCTTTTGCTAAGGGTGAATAATATTCACATATACCCATCTCACATTATCTTTGTCTGTTTACCCACTGATGAGCATTTAGGTTTTTCCATATCTTGGCTATTGTGAATAGTGCTCTAGTGAAAATTGGGTGCTTATACCTTATCCTTCTAGGTAGATACCCAGGTTGGATTGCCAGATCATATAATAGCTATATTTTTAATTTATTGGAGATATTTTTAAATTAAAAGAGAGAGAACTGTCTACCTTAAAGATTTTTAAAGGCTAAGTATTAAAAATAAATGTAAGAAACTTCCTCTAAAGCTAAAATTTCTAAAAGTGAAATTTCTCTAAAAAAAGAGGTATTGGCATTTTATTTTAGAAATATATTGATGATTTGTTGTCACTGACGCTTCAGTAATTAAAACTTGGGCCGTGTGTGCTTGTATCTACCTCCTTTCAACTGCACTGACATTATCACAATCTTTTCTAACTTTTCTACTATGATAGGTAAAAGTTTTAAATTAAATTTAAATGTCTTTAATTACATATGAGGTTAGACGCTTCATGTTGTAAGCCTTTGGATGTAGTCTTCCTACATGATACCTAAACCTATTTGTTTTATTATTGTTGAGTTAGCTACTGCTCTTTTAAAATTTCATTTGCAAGAAGTAATTATTGAAAGATTTATATTTTTACATTTTTAAAATTAATGGTATTGGACTTACATTGATGAATGAGATTACATAGGCTTCAAGTATACATTTCTATGATACAAGATTTGTACATTGCATTGTGGGTAGTAAAGGGTAAAGGAGGTCAAATATATGGTGACATCAGAAGGTTCGACTTTGGGTGGGGAACTTCTCATTTTACACTAACTATATTTAATACATTAAAGTATCTTCTTATTTTAAAGAATATGCTTTATAATATATAATACACTTATATAAAGAATATATTAAATTATATCCTTATTTTAAAGAGTATACTTTATTCTGTAAAGTCCATATGTACAGTACATAAGAAAAGTTAACTTTAATATATTTATTACTAATAAAAATAGTGACTTGCTTATTAATGGGTGTATTGAACTAACCATTTCACCAAATATAGCAATTAATGTAAAGTAATTAAAACACAAAAATAAAATTAATGGCAGAGAAGCACTTATCATTTGATGCAAAACTAACAATATTAAACATTGGACTTTAACAGCAACCTTGTGAGTTAGATACCATTATTATCCCCACATATAAAAGAGGAAATGGAGGTATCATATGGTTACCTAACTTATCCAATGGCATAACTAGAATTTTAGTAGGACAGGAGTGTAAGTGCAGTCCTCAATGAATATCTGGTGTAAGCATATAATGTACAACATGTAATATGCATTTTATCTCATATATAGGTATTTGCTATACATAGCATATTTCTCTTTTATATATTCATAAAATATATATATATATATATATTCATTATATATATTTCTCTTTTATATATTCCCAGATATATATATATCTGGGAGATATAGCCATAAACACAGATATTTCAAAAATGTGTGCACATTTAAAAATAGAAACAAAAACAATTGTTATATTTTACAAAGTTTACAGAGATTATTTAGTTAACACTCTACAAAGAAAAAAAGGATATTATAGTAATAAGTTTCAAACTTAATGGGCAAATAAACTACATTTTAATTCAACTATTCAAAAATCTAATATTAGCTTGTTAAATACTTTAGAAGTCTAACTGGCCATGGTAATCCTATCTATTTTAAAGTAACAGCACCTCAAAATATTATAGCAATCCAGAGCTAGCTGGCATAAATTATTTGGTAAGGCATTCGAACTGCTGTTTTATGTTTTTCTTATTTTACTTTTTAATGAAAATGTTTGTTAGATTGTTTAACAAACCTATCTATAATGAATATGCCGGGTGTAAAATAAATTTATACTTGAACAATAAATTATTTTTATGACACAATTCAGCATTAATCATTAGTGATGGCAAGTAGAATGCAACCAACATTTCTTATTCTTTAAATATAGCCATGTGTTTCTTTTAAATTTTCTACTTTTGTGTTTAAATGTCTCTTTATTTCTATCTATCTATCTTTTACTTTCTTATTTTTTTCCTGTCCTTTTTTTATGTTTCTGCATAGTAGGCCTTTGGTCACAGTTCTCTGTTTTGCATTTTTTTAGTTAAAATGAAAGTAAATATTCTCTGAATAATATTTTGGGTTTTTTTAAGTACTGTAGCTTAAGAGATAATAATTTATAGGAAGAAAAGATCCTTGAAAATCATTTACCACATTTATATAGAATTAAAATAAAACAACTCTGGAAACTTAAACATCATTACAAAGATATCATATCTGTGAAACAAATGAAAACATGCCCTGGAATCTGCTAAAATGAAAGGCAAGGATAAGAAGAAAATGAAGTGATTATAAAAATAAAGGTGTCATGAAAGGTAAATTCAATACTACAAGCAATAAAGAGCAACATTCTAGTGAAAAACTGAGACAGTGATATTTCAGACTAGACCACTTAGGGAAAAAATATCCCATAATGCATGGTACAACTTGAAGACTTAAAAAATAGAGAACAAATACATATAATAAACATGGATTATACAATAAAATCCAAACTAAGGTTTATAATTTTGCATAAGACATATATTCAAATAAATGTATTATAATGATTTCTAAATAAATACCTAGACATTATTTCTCAGCACACACACACACACACACACACACACACATATATATATATAAATGCAAAGGTTAAACATTTTTCTCACTCTATGAGAAAAGGGAATACGAACATATTCATCTAGAAAATCTGTGGTGAACTTTTTAAACTACAAGAATAAAGAGAAAAAAGAAAGTTCATGTAATGGAAGCAGTTTCTTAAAAGGTAATGAACAAATGAACCTGGCCCTGACATTTCCGTTAACTCTTAAATGGTCAATTAAATAGACCATTTCCTGGGACATGTTTCTGCTACCAGAGTTGACTCAATTTCTGAATATCTGGTAATTATGAAAAAAAGGGTATCAAAATGCCATTGGAAGTTGCAAGACCTACATTTTCATGTTTTACTTGTCCAACTTTAATTTTGGCTAAATATTATATAGGATGACAGCATAGAAAAATGATGAAATTTTCTATTTTATTTCCTGAATGGGCAAAATTCTCATTTAAAAGACTATCAAGTTAGAACAATTTGCCATAGAATCATATATTGACTTACTGTTAAACCATTAGAAAATAAAAATCTGGGCATCACATACATGTAGATCTCCTACAATAAGTAAAAATATGATATGGTTATTAATCTATTATATTATAACATTAATAAATTCCTTAAGTATATTCATTAGTAGAGAAAAGCTATTGCTTAAATTATTCTTAGCAAGTACGATTTGAATAGGTTCTTCACATAGAAAACATAATTATATTAAACAACAGTTTGCATCACAATAACATAATAATTCCCCCCAATGTGGAATGCTGTTTATGAAAAAGAAACAACAGCAAGAAGAAGAAATCCACAAAACCATCCTAAATAAAATACTGCTACATACTGTGTCTTGAGTATGAAACTCTGCTTGGGTGACATGACAGGGAGACACTTGGGTGCATCCGGTGTGAATGACACTCCCATTCGTTTCTCTAAAATAGTAAATATCCCTAACCTCTCCCAAAATGTGAATTAACTCTACATACCAAGACTCTAAACAAACTTGTCTTTTAACCTATAGTTTTCCTGAATATAAATCAATCATGAGGAAATATTATCAACTCATGTTTGAGCTAAAAAAATAATAATAACATAAACAATATTTTTAAAAATATATCACTATGAAATGTTATTTTGAAGATTAATAATTTAGGACTCTTACAAATAACGTTAGATAAACATTGGTTACAAATTTCAAGGCATTGATTATTCACAGCTTCACAAAATTATTTTACTTGCTTTCATTCTGCTTCTAACTGTCTCCCACTGTCAACAATGACACATTTATTCTAGTAACCCACAGAGAAAAAAATATTTAAAGAAACGAAATTCAAGATGCTAACAATGAGTGAATTGGTAGAGAAAATATGGTGGATTTATTATGTATTCATTTCTTTGTTATTTGCAATATGCAATTACTGTTGGCCATTACAAAGTGAAAAAAATGTTAACATTATACCTCATTTTAGGAACAGAGTGATCAGTTTCTTTCTAAGTGTGTTTGTATTCTAGCAATACATTTAATGCTTCTCTCTTTTTAAAGACAGTTTGCATGATTTAAGCATAACTGACACTAATGCATTGTTACAGGGCATGTATAATAGCTAAGAACTTGCACAAACTATAAACAATCCATGTTACTATTATACATATATATTATACAGCTCTCAAACAAGACACACGATAAAAGTAATTGTTATCATTCTCGGAATTTGTATTTCAGAACATAGTTTTAAAATCATGAGGGCATATGACAGTACTTAAAAATGTTATAAATATTTTAATATATACTTGCTTACAGAAATTCATATATATTTCTTTTTAAATCTGAGTTTACTGCTGTAAAACCTACCAATAGAAACAAGATCTATACCCAGAACTCAAGGAAATTGTATATGGTAGAAAATAACACAATATACTTATGAAGGGGGACCCCCAAAATCCCAGAATTTATTTATAAATATTGTGTATTTATTCTTACATATTTGAACTTCATATACTCTTAAAGTAATCTCCATCTGATGCATTACTCCTATTGAGATGTTTTTCCACTGTTCAAAACAATTTTGGAATTTGTTGATTTTGATGCCTTTTCGTTCTTCTGCCCTTTTTTGTTTTACCTTTTGCACATCAGTAAAACATTGCTTTTTGAGGGTATTTTTCATTCAGGGAAACAAGAAAAAAGTCATTGTTGTGAGATTGGGTGAATAGGGAGTGTGAGTCATGGGGGTCAAGCCATTTTGGGTCAAAATCTGCTGAACACTCAGTGTGGTGTGGGCAGTTGTGCTTATAAGTCACCCATTAGGAAGTGGGAAAATGTATTTTTAGAGTCCAAACAAAAATTCTCTGAAATCGAGCACAGCCTCTCACAACAACACCAGCTGGCACACTGGTACAGAGTGGTTCCCAGACCACTCACCTAGTAGGGAAGCCTGTACCACAAGGGGCCTTCTTTTCAGAAGATAATTTCATTTTCTTGGTGAGGGGGTCTTCCCCCATATGCAAAAGTACCTTACACGCACACACACAGTACTCCACTGCTGTATTTTTTAACAGCCTTGGTGGTTCTAGCATCTTGAAATCATGGTGTACTCATGATTACACAATAGTGTTTTCCATAATCATCCTCCTTCAAGGCTGCTATAAGCTTTTAAGTTAATTGCAGAAGAAAAGTTCCCACCTCCTGCACCTGAGGCAGCCAGAATGATTCATGGCTTGAAGAGGCAAAGGCATCCATATTTAATGAAGGAGGATGAGTTCCACATCAGGCCAGGACACAAACTGTATTTCAGGTGCGAACAGCCTGCCCCACAGGTGCAGTTGAGCAGTACACACACCAAAGTTGCACGTGCTTGATGTCTTGCAATGGCAGATGCTGCCCCTGCCTCCTAACTGAGTTTGTGGTAGGTTATTATCAATATTCCCAGGAACTACCAGACTCCTGATTCTAAATTTTGTGAAGTTACTGAGTGTCAACAAAAATATAATTTTTATTTTGTAACTTAAAAATGTATTTTATATTATAGAAATAAGTACAGATGCAACTGCATAATTTGGAAAAACTATGTAACTATTGTATTGGACTTAGAAGCAATAGAAATTTATTATTCTGTTAAAATGAGTTTTTGAAAGGAAGCAGTGATTTTCAAAGGAAAAACAGCAATTTCACAATAATTCCATTCATAGAATGTTTTAAATCAGAATTTTGAAGAGCACTGGTAACGATGAATGCTTATGTCCATTAGGATTTACACTAGTATATGTTCTAATTGTCCCTGAGGTTTTCTGTCATATTCTGAGCACCCTCAGTGGAGCAACTTAGCAGGCTTTCTTCTGGAAGAGAAATGTGCCTGGGATTGCTCCATTTTCCTGAATAATCATTCGGGGAAATCCTAACAATATTTGGAGAGAGTAAACCTGAATACCAAGTGGTATTGTCAGAGCCACTAACTAATTAATAGACTGTAAGTTCCATTGTTCTTGTAAAAAAAATCCCTATTAAAAGTTAAAAAATCTTGGCTAGAGAAAAAGAGAGTAACCACCCTTTCTCATCCAGATTTAACCAATGCATTTTCTTGTTTTGGAGATTGTCTTGTACTTTGTAAACATTTTTGCAGGCTAACGCAATTTAGATGTAAAGTCAGAGTTTAATGTATTTTATAATATTTAAGATACTGTTATTTAAATGTTACTCATGAATCATAGGAAGTAGAGAGCTCAATCCTCTTTTCAAACTAATATTAAAACCTATATTCAGTTGCTTATTCATCTTCATATCATTTTCTACAAAAAGTAATTTTAGAATGATCAATTCTAAATTTTCTTTGAAAATCTTTTGCTAATTGTCAGACTTTAATCCCCCGCAAAGAAGATGCCTTAAATTAACATTGTCTTATTGGTGAGACAGAGAATTAATCTTAAATGTTGCTCTGTTGCTTAAGTTAGTGGTATAATTTCAGGAGTCCCTCAGATAATCAGATGTGCTTACAAAAAAGAATAATATATCTCTCCACTTACATTATTAAGAAAGATATTGCTGGAATCAGCCGAGTACTTTGGCTTTTTTTTTCTCATGTTTAAGTGCTGAAATAATTTCACCACTATGTCACCGTTTCTTCCTGGAAAGAAAACTCATTGTATTTTAAAGCTCAAGTGACACTCAGACTATAAAAAGGGTTACTCGTCATTGAAAGAGCTTATTGAAAGGGCAAATTCTGTTTTTGAGCATGGGAACCAAAATCAATATTAGGCAGCAGGAATCTATGAAGTAAAATGTACTTTTGTGTAATTTTACAAGTGCACTATGCAGGAAATAATATTTACCAGAATTGTGCATTCTTCCTTCTGCCACTAAGTCAGGCCCTGTGAAGGCATACTCCACACTGGGCCAAGCACTGCTCTCTTGACCCTCCTGCCCCATGGACCTTTGATCAAGAATCCTCCCCACGTCCCCCTCCGTTCCTGCTGCTCTCTCCCCACTGCCTCCCACTCTTCAGAAGTGCATGTGCACCATGCACCAGCTGGTTATCTAAGCAGGCAGGGAGCCCCTGCTCTCCTGGCAGGAGGTAGTGGAGTGAGGAGGTGTGTGTGTCTCTTTCTTTGATAGCTAGCTGTTGTCTGACTAAGGTTGTTGGTGGGTGTGTTTTTCAATTCAAACTAAACTCTTCCTTTTCCAAGTGCATCTAATTCCCCTGATATTAAAGTGTGAAGGGAAAAAATGGATCAAATGGTACAGAGAACTGAGACTGGGGAATGGAAATTTAATCATGAAGCATTTGTTATCTTTTAATTTCTTGGCTCTGCTGCAGACTGGGGCTTTCAGGTCCCCGTAGTCACAAAGACTGCACAGATCTATCATATTATGCTGAATCAATACCTCTAGGTAATCAGCATATGATCTTAAAACACTATTTCTGTTAGATTATAAATTGTTAGCACCCTGATACAAGAGGTACTTGATATTTCACTGAATGGCCAGTTCAATGAGCACTATTCTTTTCACCCTCTCAACATGTTGTGAACTGTTTTCTAGCTCAGGGGGACAATAATTGACCTCAATAATGTGGCTACATGCTTAGCCATTGAGAAGCATCTGCAAAAGAGCATATATTTCTACTAAAACACTTGAGTACTGCCCCTGGAGAACTGAGTCTAATGTCAGCCCCATGCTTGATGTAACAAGTGCTGTTTTCAGTGAGCTGAACTCTTTTAACAAGAGTATTTGTAAGCATAATGATGAGTATGAAAATGTGTCAATTAAAGAGTCAGTGGGAGAGGAATAATAGGGATGATGAGTAACGGGGAGAAACAGGCTGGCCAAGGAAGTCAGGCACAGTGAGAACTCAAGTGAATGAATCATAGCTGTAAGAGGGTGTCTAATGGTAATTACTGATGTGAAGTTTTGCTCAAGAGTGTGAAAGCCATTTTATACATTCTAGTTTTGATAACAAAGAGTGATTTATAGGCCTGCCACCTTTCCTCTTTCAGGTGGCAAGCTTCCAGATCCTTCCTTTGCTATCACACTGTAGAATGAACTGGCCGCTGAACACACTCTGATAAACGTGGTAAAATTGCTACACTATTGCTATCAAATAAGTATTTTATGAAATGACTTTATTATATTTTCTTCCTAGTTAACATCTTCCTTTTTAGCAAAGATCCTAACCCTTATATTTAGTATAGTTTGTGTTTTTATGTTTTCTTTATGAAATATGAAGAGGAGTCTAACTGAGAAAACTGGAGAAGGGATATGAGAAATAATAATTTTACAATATGGATATTTCCCTTTCTCTCTCTCGGGTGTGTAAGAATATAGATCATGGAGAAGCATGCATTGGACCATCCCCTTGGAACTGGTATCTCCTCTAGATGATTTTTCCTTAATTGTTTGCAAGCTATAATCCCTTACCCTTTGTACAACTCCAAATTAATGCATGGTTTAAGCTGTTGATACATAGTATAGTCTTTGTTTTTAAAAGTGGACGGAGAAGGTTAGATTGGCAACAAAAATGAGGAATAAAACATTTTGGTTATCTACTGTACAGTAGAAACTCAGATTTTCCCTTCCTGCATAGCTTTTTGCTACTGTCTTTCCCCCCTGTGTGTCTCTCCCTTCCCACTCACACTAAACACTTCACTCTGACTCTTCTGGTCACCAAGTGTGAAGAGATTTTCTCCCCATGCCAAACAATCCCCCACAGCAGCTGAGTGTCCTACTTTTATCTCAGTTTTGATACACTATCTACCTGGAGACTGTGGCAGATCCCACAGGTGAAGGGCTCAGTCCCACAAGATCGCTCCTACCACAGTTCAGACACCAATCACCAGTTGTAGGTCTCCAGATAACCCAAAACTTCTGTCTGATTTAGCTACAAACTGGAGTTTCTTATGAACCCCTCTTGAGTTTCAATGAACTTGTTAGAACGTCTCACAGAAACACTTCCTTATATTTACAAGGTTGTAAAGAACACAGAGGAACAGACAGATGAAGTGATACATAGGTCAAGGTCTGTCAGGGCCCCAAGGGCAGGACATTCTGTCCCTGTGTCTGGTTGTCACTCTCCCATTGTGGATGTATTTGCTCACATAAAAGCTTTCTGATCTTTGTGCTTCTTGGATTTTATGAAGCTTTTATCGCATAGGCATGATTGATCATTAGTTCAATTTTTTTTTAATTCTTCTTCCTTCTCAATAATCTGGAGCAGAGCTGATAATTCTAAGCTTCTAATCATGGCTTGGACTTTCAGGAGACCAACCCTCACACAGAGCCTACCCAGAATTACCTCAATAGAATAATACCCCTATTACCCAGAAATAAAAAAAAAATTCAGAAACCTTGTGTCAGGAACCAAGGTCAAAGATCAAAAGATGCTCCCAGTGCTTGATCACGCTGGAAATTACACAGGTTTCAAGAGCCATGTGTCAGGAACCAGGGGCAAAGACCAATTTGTGTTTTTCTATGATCTCAGAGCTGCTTTCAAGAAATAATAAAAAAAAAAAATGTTCCCAGGGTAGAGAAGCAAGGCCAATTTGAAGGGAAATTTTATTCTTTTTATTGATTTTTTTGTTAGTTTGTTTTTAAACTTTGCTAAACATGTGATTTGTTTCAATGATATCAGATGTTAAAAATTTAAAAACTGCTTCTGATATTGCGTTACAACTCTAGATGAATGGCTTAATCTTCATGAACTTTAGTTTCTTTCTCCAAAAACTGATTATTTCTATTTCATAGATTTGTTGCTTGCACATAAAATGAGGCACTTTTTAAACTTCTATTCTCTGTATACTTGCTTCTCCCTGCTCTGCATCCTCTCTGACACGCCACAACCTTGCAGGAAATACCTCAAAATAACCATTTGACCATTGTCGTCATTGTTAACCATACCCTATTCTCTCATTGAGTTGATATTCAGTCTATAAAAACACATGAATCTCAACATGTAAAATAGCACATTATGAAGGAATCAGCGAATACACACACACACACACTCACACTTTTCTTCATGTCTTCACCAGGTAAAAAGTGCCTCACTTAAGGTGAGAAAGAACACCTATGATCTAATTAAAGGCAAAAGGGTTTGATGATAAAATTGAAGCAAAATAGAATCTGTGAAATAAATCTTACTCCAGGGAGCACAAGAACAACCTTGAAGTCAGGCGAGTTCCCGTATGTAAATGTGTTTTGTATTTCACATGTTAGGACAGTGTAGTTTCATGATTGCTGTCATTTAATCAAGTATAAAGACAAACCTCCAATTTTAATTTTAGTTTCATTTGATACAATTACATAAAAAAGATTTTAGTTTCATAAGTGAGTATTTACAAATTGGGAGCTATAGATACCTGGAGAAAGACCAATATATATTTTTATTTGCATTTATATTTTTAAAAATATGTCTCTAAAATATCCCCATATTATTCATGTTTGAAAACACTGTTTTATTGGGTTGTTTATGAACAGTCTTGTTAAACATATACTATATTTTTCATTATAAATCTTAATAAACTGTATTTATCACTTAAGTAATGTTAGCTTGTCCTATTTACTATTCATTTGGAATAGAAGTTGAATTCTGTTTTTTTTTTCTAAATCTGTCTTCCATAATCAACCTGTGGAAAGAACGTGGGTATGTCTGTTTGTTTTAAAAATGTCACCTGCACACAGCCACCTGCTGTCAAGATCAAGGTCAAGTAGCCCACCAATGTTTTAGCATAACAATTTAAGAAATGTGTAATTAATAAATTGGGTTGAACGTGTGACATCCTCCTACATATATTTCACATATTTGAACATTAATTTGACATATTTTACCACAAACTTAATATTTTACACCCTATAAAATGATTTACATTATAATTAAAGAGGTAAAGTTTTAGTTTTTTGAATAATGCGAAATACCACTAAGAATGTAATGCAATAATAATATAATTATTCTGCCTATCAATTTAACATTTAAACATTAAGAATAGTTAAAATTGCATGTAATAAATTTAATTCAAAGGAATAGAGCATATTATTAAGTCTGGCAGACTAATTTCTCATCTACAATTATAACAAATATATGAGATCATTTCATTCTTTCATCTGTCCAAAATCAACATTTTACATATTGCTTTTCACTCTGCTTCTTTCCATATTATTTTTGTGAATATCCACCGTGAACTTAAATCTCAAAAAAAAACCCAAACACGTAAGAAAGAATATGATGTCACAAAAAAAGAGATATTTGAACTAAACCTTTGGATAAAATCATGTCACAACTATTTTCAATTGATTATGACCTTAAATAATATAAAAAATCATTGTGAGCTTAAATAACATGCAAATAAAAACATGATACTAAAAATCTTTCCTTTTATTGGTATATTTTCTGAAATTGTCATAAACTTATCAATCAAGTGAATCATTTTTTCAAAATTTCATATCAAGTCTATTATCTGAATTATGAAAGAAAGTACAGTTTTGTTGAGGAGCAAGACTTGGCACAATTGCAATGACTGGAGATGGTAACACATCCGGCCATCGGAACCCCTTGTCAGGACATGTCATCCTCCATCCTCATGCTCCTGTTTTTTCTTTTTTACTATTCCTATTTGGTAGGATGTAGGAGGCAGGCCCTAGATAAGGAAAACACCAGTGTAGGTGGGCAATAGCTATCTTACAAATTGCACAGAATCACTTCATCATTAAAAATATGAGCACACATGGGCAAAGGCAAAGGGGGTGGGCTGTAGGGTAGGGTGAAAATGGAGACAATTGCACCTAAACAACAATAAAAAAATATATGAGCATTTTATAAAGTATAGGTCAAGGTAATGTTTCAGTAGCTAGGTATTAACAAAGGAAGGAAACAAATGGGATCAGACATTAAGCCTGATTAACTAGGAAGGGGAAACTGTACAGATACCCCAGGGGACAGTCGTATCTCCACCACAGGGACTTAATCCTAGAAAACAGGAAAAGGCAGCTTTCCAGTTTCTCCAGAGGACAACCAGTCCATATGCTGGAATTACCGGGGATAGAGGAGTAAACAGTAGGGGGAATTCTTTTGCTGACTGCATGCACAATGGAAGACAGATAACTAAGCAAAACTATGAGGCAGGCTCAGAAGGCATGCTCAGAAGGACCCCAAATGGTGACCATAAATGGGAAGAGTCTAGCCTGGGAAAATCTGGGAAAAGATTGGATAGGATAAGGGCAGGAAACCTCTGAAGAACCAGAAAAGGGATTGGGTGGGGGGAGGGTCTGAAACAAGCTCAAGAAAAGCTATGAAATAGCTTGTGCAGTTTGAAGGACAGCCTGCTTTTTACCAAAACCAAGAAACTATGTGGAGGATTAACGAGGAGCCCAGAGCAGTTTCTCCTAGAGCTTGCCAGCTCTCTACATTCCCAAGGGCATATTGTTTCTTTTTACCCCAATAAATCTTGCCACTTTCTTAAATTTTCCTCACTTGTGTGCATTTGAAATTCTTTTCTTGGGACTCCGCAAAGACCCATTTTCTCTTGCAACAATAATATCTAAAAAATGCTTCTGTTTTTTGTTCTTTTCATTTATGTATTCAGATAATTTATGAAAAATATATTTTCCTGAGGTCTTTGATAAATATTTGGTATGTAATCAGGAAAACGAGGCAGAATACCCATTCATATAAAACGGCTGGTTGCCTACTGTCCACATATATGGTTACACTATCATGTTAGAAGCAGGAAAACAAGCAAAATAAGTATTTTCCTGACTTCTTTATTATAATAATTCAACAATATAAATATTTATGTAAATACTTTAATTCTTTGGTCCAAGTTAAGTTTTAAAAACAGTATTTTATATAATTATAAGTAACCATCAAATAGGAGTTTCATGCACGTTAACTTGTGGGTGAAATTAATGCAATGATTTTAAAGTTTATTTTTGGTAACCTGTTACTTTAATATTCTAATTGTGTTTTTCAAAAAGCGTGATTGGTTAACTTACTTATTCTAATACCATTTAATGTTACTCTTATTGTTGGCAATTTTTAAAAAATCTATTTTTCATCACAAAAAAGAGGAGTTTCAGATTTTTAAATATTAAATTGGATTATAAAATTATACATATTTCCAATTTGTTTTTAATTTTGAGGCATTTATCCTTTGAACCTAAACCAAAATTCAGGGTAAACTGTGCCAAACATTTATTTTCTTAACCAATATGCTAAATGATTTTTCAGTTCGTGTTTTCAAACTATTCCAAACTAACAAATAAATTGTATATATTATTTTTTAAAAAGTTCAACTACCACAGCAGTATATTCACACTTCACACACACACACACACACACACAGATTTGAAACATAAATATTCTATTAGAATAAATAACTTCATAGACATGCAAAAAATAAACATAAGAAATAAGGAAAACTTGTATTTCATTCTTCATACAACATGCATATTACTTTAAAATGAAATGTAAAGCTAAATATTGTTAGGGGGTTCCATCAATATCCTTAGCTTGCCTGGGCAGCTCAGGCTCCAAAAACCTCGCTTCGATGACAGATTGCCAGTTACCGTCTGAACTACACAGTTACATTTCCCAAGCAGTGGTCTTGGCTTAGCTAATGTGTAAACAATCTTAGTTTTGGGGGGGTATAAATTTGCCAATGCAGTTTTATGAATGTACAGATAAAGTGAATTTCCCAAGAGGACTATATTTTTATGATTGGATCCTGAGCAAAGAAATGATGTATGGCTATATGGATGTTGCATATAGTTTCAGTGTTCCACATTCCAATTTTCACCCAGGAGTTTGCATTTTTATTCATTTGGTGAGTCATTACTTAAAAAACTGGTCAAATTTGGCAACTTTGTGAGAACTGCTCTTTGGGTTTCTACTTGAAAGAGAAAGGAATGATTGGAATCAGTTTTATAAAGTTGTGATTTTTCTGTAAGCAATATTATTAAAACTAAATGCAATTCACCCTAAAACCCTCATGAATCAATTATTGATATGAAGGAGTTCAAATAAAAGTCAAGAATAAATGTACAAACCAAGGTATTACAATAAGGAAGATTACCTGGGTCATATAGAAAGGCCAAGAGTTAAATTATGGGATGTTTAAAATTTAAGAACACTGTTGAAATGTTCAAAAGTCACTTCTGCCTTTAAATATAACATTTAATTTAGATGTAATTCATGATAAATGCCTCATTGTCTGTAATATTGGTAATATTCAATTTTATTTTTTCAGTTAAATAACTTGTTCTAAGGTTTCAATAATGAGTACTATGTTGTATAATAGTATAGCTCATTCCATTCTATATAACATTTTCTGATAGATGAAAAAGGTCAGAAAACTAGATTTTTGAAATGAAATACCTGGAGAACTGTGGAAAGAAGCATATTTCATAAGTATGCTAAATGTGGGTTTTACTTTTTAATGATACATTTAGGAAAACAAGTTGTTAATACATATTTTTTAATTTCACTTGCATTCTAATCAAACACAGTAAATCATCACTTAACGTTGTTGCTAGGTTCTTAGAAACTCTGAGTTTAAGAAACATGTCATATAATGAAACCAATTTGACCATAGATTAATTGATATAAACAAGAATTAAGTTCCTATGTTGTATTTCTGGTCACAAAAAGTATTATCAAACTTCCAGGTAAAGGGCTGAAATACTTCCAGTATAAAACAATAAATGTGCACCATGCACACATTTTTAAAAGCCTTAAAAAAACAAGCAAGATAATGATTTCCAACCCATTTATTCCAATTCAGGGTCACAGGGGGCTGAAGCCTATTTCAGCACCC